>NC_069135.1:42944688-43254113 GCF_026914265.1 Mya arenaria
CAACTGGAGTAGGGCGTTAGCCGCTGTTGTGTCTTTGTCCCCGCCTAAAAAGTCATCTAGATAGTTAATAGCATTCCTGAACCTGATTTGATTTTTACGCAAAATTCCAGGAAAGTTGAAAAACGCTCAAAAGTCGCACAGCTGAATGAAGCGCCAAAAGGAAGTGTTTTTTCAATGTAATACCTGTCATTAAATTTATAGCCGAGGAGTTCAAAGTCCTTCGGTCGTATCGGTAGCAATTTAAATGCGATTTTATGTTGACTTTTAAAATCTTACAATTCCTGCCCAGGGTTTGTATCATTTGACAGCCTCGTCGAAACTTGTATATTATACGGATGCGTTTTTCGGATCGATGTGATCATTTACTGAGGATCCGGCAGGGTAGGATAGGTGTATCTTCTGAACTCATTTGGCTCTTTCTTTGGTACCAAGCCTATGGGTGAAACTACAAGGTTTTTTAATGGTTTAACAACAAAAGGACCCGCTACTCTGCCAGCTAAAATTTCTTTATTAATTTAATCGAGTACAATATCTGGCTGTTCTCTGGCCGATTTAAGATTAGGGGCTTCCCTACCCAGCCGTGGGCCCTGGTATTGCAGACTAAACCCGTGTTTAAATCCGTTTTCTCAGAAGTTTGTCTCCTGTTCGTCATAGCAAGATAAGTGAATGTGTAGTGTAGTCAAACCGATTGGTGAAAGCGCGATGTCCCAAGTATTCGGGTTAGAAATGACGTGGTGTTGCTCCCCTAATGTTGTCATTGAATGAGGTGGGTTGGCGCCCGCGAAAGGGCTGACGCGGGTCATTGAACGGTTGTGACGTAGGAAATGACTGGACGCGCTGTGGTACGCGGTTAGATAATGTGCATACTGATGCTGAGTGACCTTGGCCGCAGGAAGAGCAAATGAGCCGAAACCTACAGTTAGGCCACGTGCAGTTGCCCATGTTGAAAAAAGTGGCACACTCTCGCTCTGATTGGAAAGTTTCCCCTTGGGCCGGCATGAACATACATCGCCACCATAATCCGTGTTAATATGTGCCCATGATGAGGGTTCGAACGCCTGCCGTAGCCTATACTGTTCGTCGTAGCTGCGCCACGCCAGACCGCCCTGGCATCCCGCGCATTCCCTAATCGTCCACTTGTTTTGCAATAGCTCGGACGCTTTAGATGGATTGGCCTGAATGTATATGGACATGTATATAATAAAAGCATCGGTCCATTTCTCGATCGTGCCGAATTTATCCCTACATTCCCTCGGCCTAGAGAGCAACTGGCCTTCCGCCGTCAATTGTAAAGTTGCTCCCGAACAGAAATCGGTAAGCTCGAGCGAACCTTTCAGAAGCAGAGCCAAATTTACGAATTCTCCCCTCCTGATCTGACTTCTTATTAGGTCGGGGACGTGGGTTGCTACGTCGTCGGGGGCTAATCTAATTGGACTAGGTCCCCCCGGCGCGCTAGGCAGATGTGTAATGGGGGCAGGCAGGGGAGGGACAGTGGAGGACGCTGCTACAAGTTCGGGGGTATTCCCCGCTACCACACCACATCATATGTTAAACGATGTATTTGTTTCTAACACATTTGATCTTCGAATATTCTCTTCAAAGTCAACAACATTATTATTACCTTTGGACACGTCGTCCAGCGGGCTGCTCAGCTCTTTCTCTGGCTCTGTTTCCGCTTGCCTAGTTTTCCTCCTCTCCCCCGTCCTGGCATTTTCACAAACTTTTAACTTAACTCAATAAAGAAATATTTCTTTTTTGATATTTTTCCCACGTGTTACTCCTTCGAAGGTTAGCGAGAAAAGAACGGGCTGGGCTAGTCACTCGGTCAAGTAATCGGATGACCGGAGCGTTCCGCATGTTGATTTCCGGGCAACTACGTGTGTTTACCCCTATCTAGGAAGTATTTCCGAGAAATCGTAGATAAATAGAGAAAACAATTTATTCCGTCTTAATAAATGAAATTATTTTCATATGTAAATAATTTTTATTATTTGTCCAGTTTAATTTCAAATGTGTTCATTATTATCAATACAATATATGTGTTGATCTGTTAAGTCTGCGTTTTACAGCGAGCCGTAATAAAGAAATGCAAAGGAAAAGGTGTTTGCCTTTCATCAGAGGTTAGAGCGTGGATATGTATTTCAATGTCCTACAGAAGCATTATTCATAACTTGATGTTCTCTGCTTGAAAATACAACACCATCAAAAACCGTGCTCGAGGAGTTAAATGGGTTCCAATAAGAATACCTGTATTGTTTGTATAAAACCAGGACAGTCACTTTGTATTCCCGTATTACGAATGCATTTTATTGGGTATCTGAATGGACAAGTTTTGGAAGATATTTTGAAATATGAATCTGTTTTTAAATGAATAATTGAAACCAGGAAGTGGATGTGAGATCCAGGAACGCACATATTACGGGCGAGAACTATGATATTTGAGGAGCTAATTATAACATGCGTGGACGTCAAACAGATTCTGCCTCTCCCGACATTTGTCGGTGAGTACAAATAAAAAATGTTTTCTCCATTTTGCATCATTAATATATGAATATATTGTATTTGATGTCAGGGTTTTTAAATAGATGTATGGATTAAATTGAATGTAAGATGCCATGGTATATCCTTTACTAAAAAGTCAAAGTAAAAGATCGTGGTTCACACGTTTGAACAAAATCGATTATATATTTTTCTCTATTGTAGAGTAAAACAATTGAATTAATGCATCATAAAAAATATACAATTAGAAAAAAAATCAAGGCTATTTGAAACCACTTGAGAACTTCTTATTGAGATAATAAACCACGGAAAAAACTTTGAACTTTCGAATTTGAACTAACTACAATATCAAGTTTTCCTCTGTGGCGATTAATGTTATAGTACAGGTCCCCAAAAAATACTTTTGAGTATCCTCAGTCATAAAGAAATATTGCAAATTACAAAAGAAGACGAAAGGCAAAAAAACTCTCAGCGTAGCTATTCAAAGAAGCAAAGAACTTGGAAGATGGAGACAATTTTTTGAGGCTCTTGAACGCTGTGGTATGTCAAGTGTTATCTTGGTACAACCCATCAATAATCCCTGTACATACCAATGATTTAACCCCAATGTGTGACTTACGATAATATATAAACGCCAATTTCATTGCCATTTGCATTGATCGTGTAATTATGTTCAATACTTGACCATAGAATTAAGACAATATCAAGTATACAATTGGCAACCGATGCTAAAAAAATGAGTTTTAAGAAGCTCAAATAAAGCAAGGAAAATAAGTGTTAAGTGAAAAGTTTATCAATAAGTGTTCTTGGTAAAATACACTTAGCATTTGCTGCCTACGGAACTGAAATATTTTGTGTTTGGAAGACACATTGTTATGAAGTTGGAACATGCGGCTTAAAATAAATCAACTTGGTACGGTCTAAAATCAAATGAAAGAGAAAAGATTCCATTATGACAAGTTATGGCACGATGTTGATTTTCTAAAATATAATAATAGAGAAGAAATTATATAATAAAACATTAAAAACAGATATTGCGACGGCTGCAAAAATATACTTTATACACCGTTTCACGATAGTTTGATGCTCCCAAGGGGGCTTCATGAACTTGTAGAAATATGTATTTTACAAAATAAATATAGCAACATTACGATTCTATAACACTAAGATTATTTTATTTTACCATTTTATGAGATACTTTATGAGGCCCATGGTGCGTGTCTGTCGTGCAGAATTTGTCATTATTGAAACAAAGTATTTTTTTATTTTTTATTAACTCTTTTACATTCAGTATTATACAAATTAGGTACATTTGTTCCAGGATATGAGTATGTGTTAAGGTGTCTTAACGATTTTCAAGATACTACATGCCAAAAAGAATTCTTGAAAACAATGAGTTTAGTCATTAGGAAGTATATAACTCCAACGGAGCTTACACCTTTTTTGGGCCAATGGAGTGATAACTGATGAGGCCAAGCGGGAATTGAATGCCAGCAAACTGCGCACGGAGAGATTCAAGCGGCGGATATGTTGTTGGAAATAATCTCAACAATGGTTGAAAAATTGTACAGACATTTTGTTGATTCATTGGTTACTACAAAATTGACAGATGTTGCAGATATATATTGAGGATCCCTGAGATTATGGATATACCGTCTGGTAAGTTATTGATAATCAGTTATATTATATGCTGAGTATATTTCCGCAATTATTATGGTCGAGAGATTGCCATGTGATAAACCATAGAATGATATATAACGGCAAAAGTGTCAGTACCCATCTGCGTTATAACCTGACTTGACGTTCAGCGTTATGATAAAAATCGACCGTGAGTATAGTCATTTTTTAAGCCAAGTTGTAAAGGCCCTCAATGAAAGACATCAATTGTACAAAGATTCAGCGGTTTATATGTGTGACATTGGAACTATGTATGAGGAACCAGAAACTGATGACGACTAGCAAAGTTTTTTATTGAATATATTATCCTTATATTAAATATAATATATAAAAATCAACAACGCCATCAATGCTATATTGCAACTTTGTCAATATAGGTCATTGGTAAAAAGACATTCGACCGATAGATCACACATTGACGGTAAATCACTTTAAAAACTGTCTTTGGACACACACACACACACACACACGCACACGCACACGCATTCTCCTTTCCGAAACAATTGTCCTTTGATATTGTGGCTAATGTATGCCACCATGTTTGGCGTGCAAAAACATGATGTCATTATGAAATTGTTACTTTAAATGCAGTGGTAATTAAATTAGCTTCTGTATGAGGTTGGATTGGAAAAAGTGTTACTTTCAATAGAAATTTGGAAATATGCTACATGTATAACCTTATCCAAAGCAATATCCGGATTGCCATTCACAGTTTAAGGGGTTATATTACACGTAATGTGAAGATGGCGTTAGAAAATTCCTAGAAAATACTTCGATGACAGTTCACGAAGAAGTAGATCATGCTCAACAACACTGTTGATTTAAAACATATTTCTGACAATATATAACGCAGCTTTATAATTTAGGCATCATTTTCAGTACTTACAATGAACTGTCCTTTGGCAGAAATGTCATATATTATAATTGGGTAGTTTGGGAGTAGGAAAGGTGCTTAAGAACATGTTTGATTGTTTGTTATTCAGAGCAATATAACCTTGACATACACATTTATGCAGTACATGGGTACCCTCATACACAGCACTTGAAATTGTTTTCAACAATATAAACCAGAAAACTTTTTACATTTGTTTATCCATATTATTGAACAATTTACTTTTGATTCCTCTTATGCAGTTTGGAAGTTAGAATTTTGCTTTCGCTTCTAGGTTTCAAAACCCTGCAATTAAAAACAAATAAACCAAACACTATGAGTAATAACACATTTTTTAATAATTGAGTTATTATCTTCACTTACTTTGCAAGTGTCGGTGTCTTTATCCCTCGCTTTAAAACAACTATGCCATTTACAGTGTATTTATATATTTTCCCATGTTTATGTACTATATAGAAACATGCATTAATTGACATTTATAATGTATATTGGTATTAATTAAACCTGCTATTTTAATGTTATGTTCTACATTTAAGGAGGAAAATAAAAGATCTATAAATCTATAGTTTGAAAGTTTAAGAACAAATTGGCCGACGCATAATTGATTTTGCAATTCAGTTTCCAACCTGTGCAATCTGTCAAGGTTCGAGCAAACTAGTCACATGGTCATATGGGTTATATCCACAGTTGAACTATGTTTCTGTAAGAAAAGACACTGATACAATATTCTTTAAACAGAATAAATATAGATTATAATTATAGCCTTTTTTATACGTTTTGTTGTCACCGGAACCGGAAATCAATCAAAAATGATTTTTCAAACATTATGTTGGTTATTTTATAGTATTTAGACAAACATGTAATACAATACAACATTGAAAACATGTTACGGACATATAAAGGCCCACTAAGGTGTTTCATGATTGCTGTTTTAAAAGAGCGCAAGCTGATTTCATTATCTTTTCACACAATTGTTAATAAATTTAAACCCATTCAATGTACATGTTTTATTCATTAGCACATGGCAGAAATGAATCACGTGTTTGCTTGTTTAAATAGTGAATCGTTGTTTTTCAAACAATATGTATTATATACATGCAATTCTTCATTTTGTTATTATAATGATGTACATTTTGCATAAATACATGTTCAAATTTTGTTTAACTTGTCAATACAAGCGGTATTAAAACATATTTAGTACCAAATGTTACCATGGCCGTAATAAAACCTTAAGTATGAAGGTAAATATTCTCAATGATGTAGGGGAGATACATACAGTAAATCTAAATCATATTTGTGGTTCTATCCCTTGATTTGTATTACTACTTTTGAATTTTACGTCTTTGTTTTCACATGTATTGTCATGTTTCTCGCGATTATTCTAGTAGTATACTTGATATTTTTTCCGGTCTTCGCTTTTTTACCAAATCTGTTCGCTCAGTTATGTTTATAGTGCTTTATGCATCTTGGTCATCATGCAATAAAAGAAAACAACTTTCTTAATACTCACATTTTGGGAAGGAAATCTCTAACCTGTACTGTATTTGTTATACAGTTTGCTAAAATAATTGTGTAAACTTGTAATTGACGCTGGTAAAAAATAAAAAATAAATAATGATTTCTAAATTCAGTTATGTGATATACTTACCGAATGAAACTAAAACATTGCTAGACTTGTTTGAGTCTTTCATCTTTAAATTAAACGGTTGTTGATTTTTTTCTGAACTCTTAGAAAACTTTAGAACACCATTTTTGAGGGGTAATAATGTGTTGAGCAAATTTCACGAAAGAAAATCTTTTCAGATTTTGAATTTAAAAGCATGTGCATTTTTTTTTTATCTAAAATGTAAATATATGTTTGTGTCAAAATGCCCAAGACTACCAAATCAAAAATGTCTTGAAGTTTCTAAGGTATATATTTTTAATAAGAAAAACTGCACTCTCACAGATCGGGCGTTTTGACAAAAAAAAAAACCCAAACGTCTTGGAATGAGCTAATTGTTAGCCTAAATGTCTGGAAATCGGTGATCTGATCTCAGTTTTTAATACTTATGGTCGAAAAATGATAAATTATGGCTTAAAGCGTTACCAGCGCTTTAAGAAAAATGAGGTTTTCGGCAGTTTTACAAACAATTGAGATCTTTTCTATTATGAGTCATCTTATATTTCTGAGTTGAACGCATTGATACCAAAATCAGCCGATCCTGGGACAAAAACTAAAAATACGTAAAAACGGCCAACCTGTGTGAGTGTTTTAACAGTGGTGGCAAAATCCTGAAAATCCTTATTAGCCCTCGGTCGTGACGGTCACACAACCGAATTATTTTACTTGTCCGTGCGTGAATCACATTGTCCGTTTGATTAATGCATATTATGCAAGTCCAAATGTTTAATTAAGAGAAAAGAACATAATATATTTGATGTAATCATTTCCTAAGGAAAAAAACACAGTTAACCCGAACTAAATATTATAAGTAAACAATAAAATAAAATAGGATGAATAATTAAAAAATGCTGTTATGTTAAATATTTCTAGAAAGACAAAAAACTATCTTAAGACCAATTCTATTTTAATGACAGTTCCGTATTCGATTCTTTAAAATCAGACTATATTTTTATAAACTGAAAATGCAAATTCGTTTCAAAACACAGTTTTCTCTAGCGTTTGAAATGCAAACTGACATGCAAAGGACACGAATTCATTACAAAAAAAAAATGAAATTGAAATATCCCACACTTCCTTCGTTTACGCCACACATATTATGCTATGATAAATATATAAAATGATAACTGCCTGGCACCCTACGTTGGCATGGACTAATTTTAGGTAATTGGACTGTTATAAACAGTTCTTGAGCATTAAAAGTGTAACAACCAATTTACAATATTCGTAGAAAATTTTAGCGAGATCGTGCCTCCTCGAATACATAAAAATATCGTTTTATTTGACTTTAGGAACCCGATATAGAAAAAATACCTACAATTATTCCATGTTCAGGCCTATACGAAGAGTTACTTACGAAAATGGATCATCACCGTGCATACATTAGATATAGAGTTGTTCGTTACGCGTTTGCTTTTTTATGGAACTTTGCCGGGAAATAGAGTAAATAATGAAAAGTACCCGGTTTGTTCACGTTTTCATAAACCGCTTAAAAACAATTCATCAAGCTCGCGTGACGAACGTTCCTACCATAGCTTAAGGGACTCGCTCATGTTTTTAATGTAAAATAAAATGTATATATGTCGAATTAGCGTGTGGCAAATCATTAGAGGTATTTAGACTAATGGCCGAATTCAGAACAATCACTCTCACTCACACTCAATGAGTTAATCCTCTGTTAAAAAGTGATAAAAGTAAATGACAAGAAGAAAAGATAAAATACATCAGATATTTTGAACAAATAAGGGACATCCTAGTTCCTAGACAATATTTAAGAGACCGGTATAATCCATTCAAGTGCATGTACTTCAATAACGTGGCCATTTATAAAAAAAAACAATTTTTGAAAAGGATGCGCCAAACATATTTCTTTTGTTTCGTAATGATCTCGAACGCCCAGCAAAGTTGATGGTTGCATTTCATCGATGGCTGCCAAGACAGGCAGATATATGTACGCGCGTGAAGTTGGCGGACTAGCGGCCTAAGTTTGTTCTCTATTTCAAGGTTATTGTTTATGCGTTTAATAGGGAGATATGATTGGTCAATGTTTCTTACTTGTACATTAACATAGCGACTTTAAATTGTTTTCTACTTCGAAGCGTTTACATATGATTTTTTCCCCAAACAATTCTAAAATAATTGTTTTTATAACATGCAAAATTCATGACACTGGAGCGATGTTTTCTTCAAAAAGTCGATCAAGCAGTCCAGCGGCCTAGCGGCGTGAAGTTAGCGGCCTGGTGGCCTAGCGGCCTAAAATTACCCAAAACTCAATCCAGCAGCCCATAAAATAGTGGCAATTTTGATATTCGCTAAAAAATGTTGATTTATGAATAGAAACATTACATTTATCATTGTTTAAGGAAAGAATGCATATAACATGCTTTGGAATAGGAAATATTTTTTGGCCACTAGTCACATGAGGCAGCTAAGCCGCCAGGCCGCTAACTTTACGCCGCTAGGCCATTTCAGAACGTGGTCAAGGAATTGATATGTATTTTCCAGCCTACATTCAGTTGGATTATTATTATTATTATTGTTATTATATGTAGAAGTAGCAGTATTAGTAGTATCATCATCATCATCAGCAGCAGCATCAGAATCATCATCATCAGCAGCATCAGCACCACCATCACCACCACCACCACCACCACCACAAGCAACAACACCACCATATCATCATCATCATCATCATCATCATCATCATCATCATCATCATCATCATCATTATCATTAATATTAATATTATTATTATTATTATTATTATTATTGTTAGTAGTAGTAGTAGTAGTAGTAGTAGTAGTAGTAGTAGTAGTAGTAGTAGTAGTAGTATCATCGTCATCTTCATCCATTTTCCCCTACATTTCCTCAGTTGTGTTTCACTCAGAGGTGTAATTTCCACATTGTATAATGTAAACACCACCATAGTCAAACAGATAATCCGATATGATCATGTAAACATACATGTATATAAACTGTATTTGTCACTTGATGAAGTTGAGTGTTAGCGAGGCATGTGAATACGAACAGATCACTTGAGTGTCTCTTCCCTTATTCCACCCAATTGATCACTTGAGTGTCCCTTACGGGAATGTGGTTGGTGTGTGAGTGAGAGTGGATGTTCTGAATTCGGCCCTAAGAACCTTTCAACAAATATTGATATATGCTCAAATATTGTCTTTGAAGTCAACAATTTTGTATAATCTTAGAAATTCTTTACAGCAAAAGGCTTAAAATTTAAGTTTTCCTTATGTTCCTGTAAGTTTTTGTGAACAAATTGTTTCTTTATCAGTTTTCATATTTTTCCCTAAAAAACGGCGTAGGTTCGCCCCCAACTAAAACTAGATTTCTTTTTTTAAATTTTAATTGCATTTCTTTCTGCAAAATCGGTATCAAATAGTGAAATAGTCATAATATGAGTGTAATAAGGTGAATTACCGGAAAAACAATGGTGCCTAAACATGAGCGAGTCCCTTTAAACGAGATAGTATTTTGGTTATACGATATATTAATTGTTCTTTTTTAAAGGAGTCAGTAAATCTTTTAAACGATAAATAGTCATATTAACCAAACAATAAGTTGTTTCAACGAGACACCACTTAGTAAGTCGATGAAAAAAGTCAAAGTCAAAGTCAAAGTCAAACAGCATACATGTATTGAAAATATATTATCAAATTGGATTAAAGTCAACACAAGTTATCGTGCTAGATTTTGATGCTATTAGCGTTTGGGAAGCTAAAGAAAGAATCTCAAAAGTGAATACCCCCAGTCTAGAAATGATACTGAGTAAGTCTTTTTCTATCAATATTTATTTCAGACACGGAGTGTTTTTTTGGTGTCATTGCGACCGCCTGGAAAGTCGTCAGAGAATCTATCATTTACCACAAATGACAAGGACAAAATGATACCTAATTCACCTTATTGTCAACCCAGAACTCAGCAAATGAAATGATGATATAACGCTACCATGTTATATAGATATAGCATCGCTTTGTTTGTTGAGTAGAAGAGTCTACCTATTGTTTTATGTGTTCATTGTACAACATATATGTACTGCTTGCCTTATGGAATTATTAAACTGTATTTTGAATACTCATTTATATGATCAATGTTTATGTGGTTTTATTCAAATTAGACTGTGTGTTGTTTTTAATTTAATATCTCCTTTACGGCAAGCTTATAGTTGTTACACCCACCTTGAACGTATGTTACAAATCTCATGTGTCGAACTTCGTATACTCAATTTCGGATTTGCGTCCATTTCAAGCAGAATAATATCACATTTCACTTAATTGCGAGATAGTCATATCACACTATGTGTGTCGATCTCCACACAGGCCATACGGAGGATTTGCATTACTCGTTCACAAATGATCAGAGTAATCGTTAAGATGAATTTTGAGTAATCCCCTCTCTTTGTCTTGAATTCAAGACCTCTATTATTTTCGCTATGAAAACTTAAGTTAAACAACAACCACATTGTGTGGCATACTCCTCAATCGCGTTTTGGAGAGTTTTCTTCGAGTCTAAAATGATTAACAGTCATCGTAAGTGAAAAATGAGGATTTATGGTCCTTTGTGTTTCCCTTTGTAGAGTGTAGAGAAAGGCTTGAAAATGTTCACATACAATAAAGATTTATTAGAGTTCCTTTCAAATCAACAATTTTATATCACACATGGTGTATAGAGTATGTTTTATATCAAACATGGTGTATGGAGTATGTTTTATATTATACACGGTGTATCGAGTATGTTTTATATCACACATGGTGTAAAGAGTATGTTTTATATCACACATGGTGTATGGAGTATGTTCTGTATCACACATGGTGTATAGAGTATGTTTTATATCACACATGGTGTATGGAGTATGTAAAGTATGCTTAATTTGATTCAAGGTGATACAACTCAGACATTAAAATTTAAATTATATGTAATCTAAAACTTTTGGTGGTTCTTATTTGGTTGATACATGAGCTGAAATAAATTCAAATGTAATCGAATGTTTTGATTATTATCATTGACATTAGGCGAGTATAACACTAGTGATCAAATTCTAAAATACTTTTTGGTAAGAAATATTACTTTTAGTTAGTTATGGAAACATTTTATATTAAGTGATAAAAGGATACGAACCTGACACAACGGTCCAGTTACGTGTATCGACCATCTTTTGTGCCGTAACCAGGAATAATCCCCAACCGGATTCTCTTGTCAAATAATTTCAGTCGCTGGACTGCCTGATAGTTTTCAAACTAGAAAAACCACCAGGTCCTCGTGCGTGTTTCATAAGATTCTGTTTCTGATGAAAAGTCTGACCAAGAGGAATAATTCAAATGTGTCTTCCAAGATTAACGGATGAGCTCCAGGGCTGCTAGATCTGTGATACATTTTCGACAATGGGTGTAATTCATTTTCCAATAAGTAACCATGGCATTCATCAGTATGGCGAGACCTGTTTCAAACATATTTTTTTCCACATGAATCTCTTGGAATTTTGACGATTTCAGACAAAATGCAAGAGGATATTAGGACTTGTAAATTGATTATTATTTAAAAGATATAAAATTTCTGAAATCAATACGAGTCCTTTTAACAGTTTTCCTTTTTCATTTTAACCATTTCCGACCCTAAAGGATAAGTTCCCTTCATAGAAGATCCGGCTGTCGTGAACCAAGGTTCAGGTCCGTCACAAATCATCTGTAAATAAACACAGATGGAAGTTTGAAGACTTACGATTATTATTACGATGTATGAGCATTCATCTGTCAACAGGATTTACAGTCTTTACAGAAATGTGTAACGAAGAATGTGGCAAAGGTTGCCAGAAAGGCATTCTTTTCCAAAATTGAATATTTACACACAAATGTACAGTATTCGTCCCTAAAAAGCAAACGCACCCAGAACATATGGGGTGTTCGGAACAGCAAAGGAACGTCATAGAACTATGCTCACAACATGTTCCTGCGAGCCCCGAAGAAAGGTGGTGCGAATAGATCAGTTGTTGTTGTTGTTGTTTTTGATATTGTCATGCTGACCTTCAGTAGAAATATATTGGGCGTTTCTATAGGCAACAGGTCCGATTAATGGTTGTCAGTAAAGGTGGAAACAGATTGTCAGCAGAGGCGGCATAGGATACCAGTAGAGGCTCCTCATCGTCGCGGCTCCAACGTATGCTTGTTGCTTTCAAGAGGGTTATTCCAATTGACATAACCCTTCGTCTCATTGGCAACCAAGGACGGCAATATCGCTCGAGTTGCTTATCCGCAGAGACAGTTCAGACTGACGTTTGCCAGTCAGACAGCACAGTAGCAGATTATCTGTCTCGGACATAGACGACTCACTAATCTAAGACTGATTCGAATTGTTTTTGTAAACACCCATACAAATTTTGAGGCTAGAAACATCGGACCCGAGCACATACTTTTATCATTCGTTACCACTGACCCAGACATCTGAGTTTGGTTATCAGTCGATCTGTTTATCTGATGTTATTTCATTTTCTACTTAAACGTATCCCACCAAAATCTGTACGAATTGATATTTGATTGTGTCTCTACGGGCAAAATAATCTGGGATCTGTACAAATAAATGAAACGTTGTTGCAGGCTCGTATTGTTTAATCCACTGATATACAAATAAAAAAGCTGCGCGATGTTAAAAACAATTCCCAAAAAATTATTAGCGCTGACAGACTCGAGAAACAGAGAGACTCGATCGAAGATTTCGGAACAAGAAACAGAAAAGGAACTAACATCTCGTGAACGGTCGCTTGTCGGTTAATTTGTTGTAATAAATAACAACAGATACAGCAGCTACGGGCAGTTACTTAGCGCCACAACAAACATGTTGCGGTTCATAATGACCTCCAGTTACAGACGAACTTGGACATGCTAAAGACGATTGATTTGCTTGCTTGAACATTTCTATACAGGAATTAATTTCGAAGACCAGACGTCAACAGATCATCAAACAGTTGTCGCTACATATAGACGGAAGTCGCATTCGATGCATTGGCTATGGCGGTAGGATCCAGAACGCTCAGTTACCAGAGACAACCAAGTATCCATATATATATAATCCGCAATACTGAACCAGATTAATAACAGAAAAGGCTCAAACTGTCCTACACCGATGTTTACTTAGAACACCCGCTACCACTTCCGGTCGCGAGTGTCAGGGAAGAATTGCCCTTCTCCATCACCGGTGTAGGCTCCAGCGAAGCTTAACATCTGAACGAGAAATTTGGACAACATCAGAAGGTCTAAATTTGCCTGTTTACGTGTGCCAGCACTCGGACTGTTCAACTGGAAAAAAATAGTCTAATGTGCTCACCCAGACCACCTGTTTTACTATATGTCTATATAAATCCGCCATCTTGGATCGATTAGAAAATGAGGGAATTTTTGAACGCGCTCCGGCGTAACATTATTGATCCGGCAGCTCCGGCGTAACGCTTCCGGATCTAACCGGTCGGTGGCGGTCAGCCAAGCAGACGACTTCAAACCTCCAGGGTACATATGTTTAAACTGTCCGATAGTCCGCCATTTTAGCGGGATAACAGTTCGCTGTAATATATGTTAGCAGGCGGCCTTTTTTAAACCCACAATGTGAATATTTTACATTTTGTAACTCGTCTATAGAAGTATAATCATAACTCCCAATAGGAATTCCACCACTTAAACCAACTAAACACCTGACGAGGTCAGATGAGGTCAACACTCTACGCTCTGTCACACGGGGATGTAAACAACATCAACCTGTTCAGACCATTTATATGGAACATGTACGTGTATGATCTCTTAATGTATTTCAAGGGTTTAATTTCATCATTAATACATGATTAGGAAATGTAATGTATTGGTGTACTTGTTAAATCTACTACAAGGAAAACAAAAACATTACAGTACGATTTTGCTTTTTATTACCACAATTTAGTCAATCATTCATACAAACAACATTTATACTTTACATTTTTTTATCTTTGAAATGACATAAAAAATGCATCAAAATATACAGCTTTCAACATTATACAGTATTCACACAAAATGATATTTGGCTAAATCTTACATATATACACAATAAAATCAACATTATAAACATAATGTTTACAGAAAACTTCTCACTTCTACCATTTTACAATGTTATTTTCTAACAAGTTCAATAACCATAGGGATAAGTATGATATTCTGTGCCAATAACACGCTTGTCAAACACAATTTGGTAGTTTTTGCTTTCAAGTTTTGTAATAACATGACCAATGGCGGGATTTCTAGCAATAGTATGTTCATCTACAACAGTGATATGTTCAACATCGCTCTTTCCTGTCACCATGTCTTTGACCGTGTTAAAGTTTATGTCCATTGAGTTTTTAAAATTTAAGGTTATGCCTCGCACTTTACAAATTGAT
The DNA here is from genome assembly GCF_026914265.1 of Mya arenaria. Taxonomy (NCBI): domain Eukaryota; kingdom Metazoa; phylum Mollusca; class Bivalvia; order Myida; family Myidae; genus Mya; species Mya arenaria. The sequence goes on from NC_069135.1 coordinate 42,959,830, forward strand.
GTATTGCCACTTTTGGTCGGCTTCATCAAGGAGTTTGCGTAGTTTTTAGGGCCTCCTGTGACGAATGAATGATATAATGGTATTCCCTGGGACCTCGTCGGTCAACTCACCAAGATAGACCCCTAGTTGTGGTTCCCATTGTCCAAGAATGCTAGTGAAGACGACGGAATCGGTATCACAGTATAATACGCGATTTCCTAATGGTTTTAGATAACTGTATAGTTTGAGACGGTCTTGGGCTGTTGTGTATGCCGCTATGATGACATTGCTTCTTGCTGATACCTCAATAAAGTCGTCATTGTAAACCAAGTCTAATTGCACCGACTCGTCGTTAATGAACCGGACATTCTTCACTTGCTGTTGCTCGGAAGTCATCATGTCTACAAACTCGGAATCGGATCGGAAATGTCTGTTGTTTGGGTTAAGTTCGTCCATTGACCAAAATTTACCCCAGAATGAATCCAACATTAGTTTTGCTAATGATCTTAATCCTGGATTTTTCTCGAATATGTCGTAGTCTAGTAAAATACCCTCCTTTTCATGATATTGTTGAATGTACTGAGGCTTATCATCTTCGGTCTGACATCCGTCTGGCCAGCCACTAGCTTCCTGCTTTACTTTCAAAAACGTGTTCACGTACTCGGTAAGCAGTCCACCAGATTGTGACACTTCATCATATTGGGACACTGTCTCAAAATGCCACACTTCATACATCGTCTGAACAATGAATCCCTGCTGCACGGCTTCTTTGACATCATCCGTAACACAAGTACCTACAGATTGGTTGAAATCATTGTGGACACAACCTCTTTATGATATAAATAGAGAAGACGACTGACATCACTTCATTTGTAAGTTAGCCGCCAGAGCGTAAACATGTTTTCTAGTAAATGGCAAGATTGTCATAGAAGTTTTACAAGAAGGAATAATATGATTAGACATTGGAATTAAATGCATAAGGAAACCAATTAAGCGTATCCTCCTCCTCCTCAAGAAGCGCCTCCTCATCATCCTCCTCAAGGAGCGCCTCATCCTCATCCTCAAGGAGCGCATTCGGGAGCGCATTTAGGAGCTCATTCGGGAGCGCATTTAGGAGCGCATTCGGGAGCTCATTCGAGAGCGCATTTAGGAGCGCATTCGGGAGCGCATTTAGGAGCTCATTCGGGAGCGCATTTAGGAGCGCATTCGGGAGCGCATTCGGGAGCGCATTCGGGAGCTCATTCGAGAGCGCATTTAGGAGCGCATTCGGGAGCGCATTTAGGAGCTCATTCGGGAGCGCATTTAGGAGCGCATTCGGGAGCGCATTTAGGAGCGCATTCGGGAGCGCATTCGGGAGCGCATTCGGGAGCGCATTCGGGAGCGCATTCGGGAGCTCATTCGAGAGCGCATTTAGGAGCGCATTCGGGAGCGCATTTAGGAGCTCATTCGGGAGCGCATTTAGGAGCGCATTCGAGAGCGCATTTAGGAGCGCATTCGGGAGCGCATTTAGGAGCTCATTCGGGAGCGCATTTAGGAGCTCATTCGGGAGCGCATTTAGGAGCGCATTCGGGAGCTCATTCGAGAGCGCATTTAGGAGCGCATTCGGGAGCGCATTTAGGAGCTCATTCGGGAGCGCATTTAGGAGCTCATTCGGGAGCGCATTCGGGAGCGCATTTGGGAGCGCATTTAGGAACACAACTGCCACCTCCACAGAAAGCGTCACCACACCCACCGCTTATGACGCGAACACCTCCGCTATGTGAAAAGGATGCTGCTCAAGAAAAAATAACATTTCAGCATCCAATCACTATGATCATCTCGGGCCCCACAGCGTGTGGTAAAACTTCACTGGTCAAAGATATATTGCAACATCACTCCAGTAGGATAACGTCCGGTATTCAAAGAATGGTATGGCTTTACAAGAGATGTCAGCCGTTATACACAGTCATTCAGAATTCAGTGGTGCCAAACGTTGAGTTTATACAAGGAATTCCGTCCGATTTGAAGGGTGACGATTTCTTTGATCCAAGAATCAACAATTTACTTATTCTAGACGATCTATTCTCAGAAGCAGGCAAATATAAAAAGGATCACGGACTTATTTACAGAGGGGTCTCACCATAGATCGCTCCCTGTGATATCAATTAATCAAAATTTGTTCGGAAACAAAGACCCTACTCAACGCCGCAATTGACATTCAACAACCCAGACAAACAATCAATAATGACACTCGCTAGACAAATTTACCCCGGCCATTGTGACATGTTGTTGAAACAATTTGCTAAAGCGACTAAACATCCATACGGACATTTATTGGTGGATTTAAAACCATTTACACCAGAAAATAAATGATTGAAATGCAGTATGGCTGAACCTAATAAAGAAAATACAGAGCTAAAAAATTACGTGACAAATTAAAAAACTATAAAAGGGATACATGTGCCAGAAATTCATCATTCGTCAGCGGACATTAAGACGGATAGCATCGTAGAAGAGCCATCGCCTGAAAATATGGATAAAGGACAAGCTTGTGACGATTGTGGACAATTATTTGATATCACACATGAGGTACAGAGAAACGTTAAAAATAGTTGGTGTCCTGAATATAGCGAATCTAAGAAAAAAAATGAAGATATGAGTGACAGTGAACAGGATGATTCTGTAGAAGATAACGAAGCTTATGTACAATTGTGGAAAAAAGTCCGAGAAACTAATGGCGAAAAATTTCAGAAAATTTACAACACTTTCATAGATCATGGAGAAGAAAGTGACGAGGCACAGGAAATTGCAGAAGAGCGCATACAACCCTATAACGAAAAAGGGTTTTTCGCCATATATACATCTTTAATAGATAAATACATTCGGCCACTCAGAAACAGTGAATTACATACACAAATTATGGTTCAGAAAGATAAACTCATTTCTAAGGGATACAGTACCCCTTCAGCCGTGACAAAAACGTTAAGAAAGCACAAGAACTCTTTTCAAGATTTAATTTTCCGACGATCAAAATAGTGAAGAGGAGGAATCCGATGATGACGTCAGTAAAGAGGAAACAGAAAATGTATAAATTGATTCTAGTTGTTTGAAATTGTTTATTCATGCTCTGACCCCGTGAACATGGCACCTTGGAAGGATTATTTAAAATCAATTTATTATTATCCTAAACACACTGCGGTGTTTGCAGGGCCCCAGAAATTGCATGATGTGGTCAAAAAAGAAGGGAAATTCAAGATTGGTATGCATTGGATACGACAGTTCTTGCATGACCAAGAATCCCACAGTCTGCACAAACCAGTTAGAAGACGATTTCAAAGAAATCATGTCGTGAGCGTTGCAATAGACGATGTGTGGATGGCTGACTTAATCGATATGGTCAAATTTGCGGATTGGAATCAAGGTGATTGACACCTTCTCCAAGTACGTGTGGTTAAAACCGCTAAAATACAAAACTGGCGAAGAAGTGGCGCAAGCCTTTCAGAAAATCTTTACAACCACTAGCCGCTCCCCGGCCAAGTTGATAACTGATAAAGGTATACATTTATGCTTACAATGATGTTTTTTTTTTGCTTTCCATAATTATTGTGTATAATTCGTTTAGTAAGTTAATATCAGGAATTTAAAGCCAGAAAAGTCCAAGATCTCATGAAAAAAGAAGAAATTCAATATTTTTCGACTCAAAACGAAAATAAGGCGTCTACATTAGAGAGGGCCATTTTAACCATAAAGACCAGTCTCACGCGTTATATTTGGTACAAGGAAACGGCAACTTTTATAACCGTGTTGCAAGATATTGCTGACAATTAAAACAATACCTTTCATAGAACGATTGGAATGCGACCTGTGGATGTTAAAGGCACGAATCAAGAAGATGTGCGATTGGCAACATATTTTGCACAAAACGGAAAACATCCAAAACAAATCACAAAACTTAAACCATTCAATCTCAAATTGGGTGATTATGTCCGAATCAGTCATCTGAAAACCGCGTTTACCCGGGCGAATGATCAAACATACTCCAGTGAAGTATTCAAAATACATAAACGTTATTACAGAGGCACATGTTTATCGATTACGCGATTTACAAAATGAAGATATTAAAGGAACGTTTTATCAAAGTGAACTGCAGAGAACAGAATACAATCCAAACAGTGCATTCAAAATTGAGAAGATATTAAAAACAAAAGGCAAAGGAGCCAATAAACAGTATTTTGTGAAATGTTTGACTGATTTCATGTAAAAAATATTGTATTGCATGTTGTAAATGTGTATGTACCATTGTATAAATAACTGTCATATTTGTAATGTAACACTGTATATTGGACTAGGCCACTAGTTCATAGCTGTAAACACGCGATCTGCATTCTGAAGCCGCATCTGGGGTTTCATTGACGTAATGATACGCTGTATTTTGATTGGATTGCTGTTAGCGAATTTGAATAATCAAAGTAGTACCAGAACTGATTACAATGAAAACATCCGATAAAAATAGTTCTCCTAACAAGACAAGCTAATTGTATGTTCTTTTAATGAAGCACAAGAAATGGATACGTAGCGAGTGAGTTAATCGGGTTAACTACATGAATGTTCATGCATACGGTCAGATTAAATGCAATAAGAATATGAACATATTGGAAAAGTACGCATCGACATTTTCCCGTTCAATGCTCTTTATTGATAGACTGGTAGCCACTTTCTCTTTTATCCGAAAAGAGACCAGTATCAGCTAACCACGGTGCCCGTCGCGCATTCGAAATGTCTTGTGGATACGTAAACCAAATCAAGCGTGCGATCTATGTAGTAAACAACCAGGATATTTGGTTTTAAAAAAGTATTGTTATCCTTTGTATAGAATGTTGGTATTAATTTATTAACAGGGCTGTTCTTTTTTCGACATAATTTGCACGTTTCCGTGACATTTTCTTTTCAAATACAAAGTTTATTTTCTAACTAATCATTGCATGGCACTCAGCACTTTTTTTTAAATTCAGCATGATTTTTTGTATTAATTGTTTAAATACTATTCATGTAAAATAAAAACCATATGCCGCGTACCTGTTTAACGTTATAACTTGTGGTTTTGAGGAAAAGTAAATTCGGGTACCAGTCTACTATATTGACTCATTCACTCTGATCAGAGCGGCCGAATGATTCACACATGTACATGTTATCACTACTTCCGGATGCTGATGTGAATTTTATACGTGTTTTATTGAAGAAATTTATCAATAAAGTCGCCATTGAATGATTACCACCATCAAACGGATTTATTGTCATCTTACCGTGGGTAGCATGTTTAATTTGACACGTAGAATTTCAAGCAAGTTCGTTTGATAAAATCATGTGATTTCAATTTTGCAAAATGGAGATAAATCATAAATAAATATCAAATATGTGCATACTTATTTATGAAGTTTCATTCTGAATGAAGCCAAATATATGAATATGTGCACAGCATCTGGTTTATGATATTTGTTCAATGATATTGTGATAAACCATCGCCATTTGTAAAACAATCTTGCCTGCTCACTTTTGATGTCCACTCTTATAATGCACCAGTCAATTGTTACCATCCCCCTCGGGGTGTACTAGGGAAAAGGACAGTGTTTTCACCTTTCAGGTGTCCTCGCAGTGCCTGATGATTGCGGTGGTTTTGTCTTATCGCAAAATATAGCGGGGAATTACCCTTACCTAAGAGTGTGAGGTTTTTTGGCAGGGATTTTACCACCAGTTCGTTCCCGCAGGGCAGGGCAGGGATTTTATAGGAGATTGGTTGGACTGAAAGTCAAAGTATTCCCCAGACCTGGAGGGGGTGGGCGGGCGTGCGTGGTTACATTTGACTGGTGCATTAATTACTTACTATAAGTTCTTTTTCTTAAGACGCTTTGAGCTCACTTTTTGTTTCCTAGACAAGAATGAAAATCAGTAATCAGTCAGAGATACAGTATGGTGATGCATTGTTGATAGATCAATATAAATTTGAGAAATATTTGAGGGAAAGGTTTTGGTTAAATAATTTACAAATGTAACTTTTTAGGGTTTTTTAACAATGCAGTGCTGAAAATTGTGGAGAAAAAATTGAACTTGTATTATAAATCATTTGGCTTGTGGCATTTAGGGAACAAAATGAAAATCAACATATTCAATAGTTCCCTTATCACCCAATGTTGTGGCATACCAGTAGTGAAGTAATGAAGATATAACCTCACAACAGTCTTTCTCAAATGCTGTCCAGGCTTTTTTAGGCTTAGAACAACTTACGATGGTGATGTCAGACCAGAAATCGTCTTGGCATGAGATTGGATCATTATGGATCAGTATGCACCAGTCAATTGTAACCAGGGCCCCCACATCCGGTGGTATACCGGGGAAATGGGACGTTTTTTTACCTTTCAGGTGGCCCCGCAGTGCCGGGTCTTCGTGGAAAATACAGTGTGGGTGTGGCTTAACCTAATGTCCCTTGGGTGCTGGGGGGGGGATTTGGTGGGGACTTTGCCATCAGATCATCCTTGGCTGGACCGAAAGTAAAAGTCCCCGCTATTCCCTGGACGGGGGGGGGGGGGCATGGTTACAATTGACTGATGCATAAGCTTGCGTATACATTCAGATTCAGGGTTTTGGTGCGCAGTTGACAAATTAACTATTACTATTACTTATTAGAAGTTAAGAATATATATTTATTTATATAAGTTATACTTTGCAATCTAAATCATAGATTTGAAAAAGGTAACCTGTATCATTAAATGCAATTATACATAAATAACTGTGCAAATCTTTATAAATCATCCAAATATGAGTACCTTGCAGGGTCAATGTTATTTTTAAAAATTATACTAAGGGAGCTTTCAAGATTAGCTTTCCAATCGCATACACAATGCAGTTTGAAACCTTGATAATAACAAATCTTGGTTGCAGACCATTACTATTAAATATTTGATAAGTCACAAACATTATAAGGTACATTTTAAATGGGCTGTACTCAGTTAATAATGAAAAAGAAAATGTGTACAATTAATGCATTAAAACTTGGTTGCAGACCATTACTATTATATATTTGATAAGTCACAGACATTATAAGGTACATTTTAAATGGGCTGTACTCAGTTAATAATGAAAAAGAAAATGTGTACAATTAATGCATTAAAACTTACTAACTGATGATCCACATAGTTTACAAATGATTTATTAATAGCAGTTATTTTGTGATTTTCCATTAAAAAAAGATTACTAGGTACATTGTATGTCTACCGAGTAGAATTCATTCCTTATGCGTAATCTGCCGTTGATGTTATTACGTGATTTAAGCGAGTTAGGTATATATCTGGAAATTTCACCCAGTAAGAGTAAGTCTTCATAGCATAGTGGATTCGACACTGCACTGCATTTTTTTTACATTTTGGTATTTTATTTACAAAACGATATCAAAGAGTAAAATAGTTTATTAAAAAATTGTCCTTAGATTCGTTAAAGAAAAAAACAACTTTTTTGTAGCCAATCTGGTGTACAGTCCCTTTAATAAACAACAAGTGAAGCCAATGCTGTATTAACTTTGAGACAAACAAAAAGAAGACAGTACAAAGTTCAAATAGTGTGACCTATTTGAGAATACCTTACGTAATTTATAAATTTTCATGCGATTTAGACAATTTTAATGCTAGAAATCAGAAAAAACCATTCCCTTCAATTATTCCTGTCATAGTTTAAACTCATAATCAAATTTCAATGCACAGCATTTAAAATAATATTAAAAAGATAAAAAAAAACTGTTATTTTTAAAAAAGCACAATACATTGTATATATTTTATGTGACCTAACATAAATATAAGAATTTATTCAGATCATAATTTAGTGACTTTTCTTGCACTTAAATGTGAACAAGTATGCTTGGGATTGAACACTAAGGAAAACAAATTTCAAAGAATGAAATTAAATGAAGCACAAAATATCTTTGAGATACAAAAAATGACACTTTTTAGACTTTCAAAACTTTAACATTTACTAAATACGGTTACATAAAATGATGAATACATTTGTAGGATTTGATATCCCACTAAATGGGACCGTCGGCTTCGTTCATTCTAAACTTTCTGTAAGTGATAAAGAATAAATTTTATTCAATGCAGTTGTTTTCTAACTTCATGAAAATAAGAACAATGGAAACAATGCATTTACTACTGTTGATCAGTGCAGATTGTGGAGGTCATGGTTGATTTCACTGAACCACCAATAAGCCCTGCCGAAATTGGATACTGATTGGTCAGTCAGGTGTTTTTGGTAGGCATGATTAGCATGAATCTTAATTTTAATCATCATTTATGAATGTTTACAAAATCATTGAATATTGAAATAACAAGCGAAATGTTAGTTTGAATGATGAAAGCCATGAAATATGTGAAGTATTTAAAAAGAGACCATTTTTCAGCTTGTGTAAGTATTGAGAAAATTATTTATTGTTTATCTGGAAAATGTTGAAATCTCATGTTTAGGCTTATAGTGATCATACTTGATTGCTGTGTTATTGCAATATGTTTTATGCAATATTAATGTAAAACATATTTATGTTTGTAGATAAAAACTAATGGTAAGGTGATGTGAGAATGATCTCTTAAGTCTTTAAAACCCCTTTTGGTATTGTGAGTTTTTTGCTCCAGTCTTGATCAGTTTAGCTTTTGAAGATTTTTAAAGTAACTGCAAAACAACTCCAGCTGTCTAGAAAGACTATGTCAAACCCTTACCAGATAAAATTTCTAGTGTTTTCAAATTACCAACATGGCAATGGTTTTATCATAGCATAGGATATTAATGCTATTGGTTTTAAAGAAAATTCTAGTGTTTTTGTATGTGGAATGATATATCATAAGTGGCACTAAATTTAACATAATTTATAATTCTCATTGATAAAACACATAGCCCCAAGTACATGTTGATCTAAGATTTAAGGCTTGGATGGAATCAGGTCAAGAAAATTGCATGTAACATTGTTAATACATTGTACTTTCCAGCGCAAGAACTGTTTGTTTATTCAAGTAAATAAAGCAATCCCCACACCAAGGATATGCAGTATTGCTTAACCAGCTCAATTGACATCATGAGTTGGACTTTAAATTGCTGCAATTAAAGGCACATCTAGATATCAGAATTATTCAAACTCTGATTTAACAACCTTATTATAGTTTAATATATGAACTACTTTTGCGAAATGAAAGCTTTTTTTAGATTTACAAGGACGGGTAAAAGTATTTGTAGTAAAGTGAATGTACTGCAACACCTGATACATGTTGCCTAGGAATCCAACAAATTCTAGGCACTCCAAATGTTACAGTTTTATTCAATTCGGAGTGCCTGAAATGAAAGCTTCTTGATTTTACATTCAACATCTTCTTTCTGTATGACTAATGACCAGGAGAATCATGAACCTACAACCATTTGCAACTATTGAGATAGGGAGCTATCAGGACAGAGACAGAGGACAATACAAGAATGGCCAACTGTTGCATTTATTGATGTCGTTTTCAAATATTGTTCAAAGTATGGCCTTGTGGGTTAAAACTCCCCTGAAAAAGAGGTGACAGGTTTTCTATATAGGGTATAATTACATCATTGAAAATCTTCTCTGAAACTGCAAATAACAGACCTTTGATATAAAATGATTTGATCAAATTAAAGAAGTATGTGTACTTTTGGTTAACATACGCCAACCACGTAAATTAATTTGTAAAGGTCTGATTTAACGACATTGAGATTTTCAAAAGAACTATGACTTTATCTGATTAAACGCTTTAGCCCCCCATCCCTCAACCCACACCTAACAAGACTTTTCAAATTTCCATTGCAGCTTGCAAGCAGTTTTAGTCTAAAGTTTAAGCTAGCCCATTAAACAGTGACCCCTTGTTATGTGAGCCGATTTGTTTAAAGCTTAGAACATGTTATCACCATTCCCCTAAATGAAGCCCTAGTCCATTAGTGCTTTCAGCACTTTGATTGTAAATAAAATGAATGTAGTGTACTTGAGTCTCTGTTCTCTTTTCTTAAACGTTGAACAATACAGCATTTATCAAGAGGCCTAAATATCGCCTGCTTGTTTACATCTGTACACAGACTGATAAACGGGCGATCTGAGCTACCTTGGTTTAACTCTTACCCCGCTATACAACTGGGAGAAATACTACGTACTGGCAGAAATGTTGATTTATGATTGGATGTTCATAAAATAAAACCTTTAAGTTTTTAAACTTACCAAAATTATGGATGGTTTTCTCTCGCTGTGAAAATAATTGTAATCTCGGGATATCCAGTATCGAGTTGGTCTCGCTAGTTTGAACGTTGAAACGGTTACACGGCAATACTCAGATATTGAGGTTTAAGGTTAACTGCTATATTGCGGTTTTAAAAAAAGACCACGTGGTAACAAATATTACAGCGAATTGTTAATCGCTATAATGGCGGACTATCGGAAAACACTATCGTCTGCTACCGGTATGACGGACGATGATATGTAAAACATAAACACATGGACTGTGGCGGTTCGAAGTCGTCTGCTTGGCTGACCGCCACCGACCGGTTAGATCCGGAAGCGTTACGCCGGAGCTACCGGATCAATAATGTTACGCCGGAGCGCGTTCAAAAATTCCCTCATTTTCTAATCGATCCAAGATGGCGGATTAATATAGACATATAGTAAAAAAAGTGGTCAGGATGAGCACATTAGACTACTGGTAAAGGTTCCCGAAGAATTATTCTTATGACAAAACACGATGCGTCAAAAACGGTCGCTGCCCAGATATGGCCATCACATAACAATCGGATACAACGACTTAAAACCGTCAAACTACCGTTATAAAGACAGAGACAAAGTGACAGATCATTCCAAACCAAGCTCCTACTGGGGACGACTCCTTGGTGTTACCAAGACAGCAATAAAGAATGTACTTTCTACCTAACATACATACGACTCAGAACTGCTTTAAACCTTCACCGTTAGTACACAGGCGCAGACTGATCAGTTTGAGCATTGCCAACAAAGAGTTTATCAACGATATCATCGGTAGAAATTGGAATAGCGTGACATGTCACTCAGGAACACCGTTTGAAACTTGAGTATGTGACATCATTTAAGAATACCGGAAGAGCGGCACCAATCATGATCGTCCAGGACTTTTTCACACCAGATTGCAGTATAACCCTAAAGTGGTGGACGAACCCCTTACCATATATGATGGGTACACGATGGTGACGCGCCTATACACAACTAAGGATACTATCACATGGCTTAAAGTGAAACTACATACTGGAAGTATTAAACGCGGGGTTATGACATTACATGGACATATTCTTTAATCATTCCGTGGCTTGGAGAATGTCGGGAATTTTGCGCGACGTGACGTAAATTTCCACTGCCTTCGTTTTGTTTACTTTAAAGTTTAAACTAATCACACTGAATTGTAATATACCGGAGTATAGATTATGCGATCTGTTTAATTTTACTTACAGGTTTATATTCACAAATGCGCATTCATCCGTTAAGATATGTAAAATGCGGGGAAGTCCCCACAGTATCCTCTGTCATAAATTTAAACCAAACAAATAGACTTGGACTATTTTTACAAGTTGGTATATTTATTTAAATCACAGTGATGTTTTCGAAAAAGCCTTGGTCTAGGACAAAAAGGGTAAGTAGCGTCTAATACTATATATTAGTTTGGTTGCCCGGTAAGCGCAGTGGTTAGCGCACTCGCTTTTCACCTAGGCGACCCGGGTCTGGGCGCATGTGGGTTTCCTCCGGATACTCAGGTTTCCCCCACAACACAAAACCACAGTCTCTCGCTGGAAATCATGCCAACAAGAGTGATTAATATAATGTTGTTATAACTTGTTTCACAATCGTTGTAAAATAAATAAGTTTAAACTAAACTAGTAGTATACATGTACTAGTATATGATTATTATTTGTTTAAAAATGCACAAACTTCACGTTATAGTACAATTTTCAAAACTGGACAGATAACAGGAATCTTCTTAAACGATTTAACAACCAAATTTAAGTCGTACTAAGCAAAAAGAAAAACGTTCGGATATCTGATTAGATTGTTATTATTATTACTAGTAATTTTCTTTGCTGCATTACATATTTAGTGAAACGAGACCAGAACTGGATTTTTCATATTTATCAAACCAATACTATTTATGTTTTCTATTTCTTTCATAAACTGTGCGTGTGTTTTAATTAAAAACATTGTTTTTTAAAACGCCGCTTTTTATATTTTACATGTTAATAGTACGGCCCCATTAGCAATTAAACATCATCTAAGTTATGCCAATTTTATCCAACCCTATTTACTGTACGCTTGTTCTGACGTTTTGAATTGTGTACAATATAGAGACAATATAGATACAGTTTGATTAAGCTCACAACTGATTAACTATTATTACACTAGACTTGCACAAATACGTAATTGTACTAATTAACCAGGTTAATTAAACCTGATTGTTAGAATCAGTTGTCGTTGTTCGGGCGGACGGGTGGCTAGGCGGTCGGGCGGGCTTCGGGCGGCGCTAAATTCACCTATGAAACTAAATATCATTTGTTAGGATGACATATCTTTATCCATCTCTGAATATAGGAAGAAATTAAGGACAATTTTCATGGGATTCCGTTTTGGAACCCTATGGTCAAGGACAATGTCACTGTTACTAAAAATAGGAAAACGGTTGAAATCGAATTACTTTAGTTAGGGTTGACATATATTGCCAAACTTCATATACAAGAAGAGTTTATGATTATTATAATGCGTTTTGGGCCCTTGAGGTTAAAGTCAAGGTCACTGTTACTTATAATAGAAAACCGCTGAAACTGAATCACTTTAGTTTTGGTTGACAAATCTTGTTATATTTTGACCAGGTTTTCACAAGTGAAATAGTAAAACCCTGTGATTAGAATGACGTCGTTGTTCCGGCGGGCCAGCTGGAGGTGGCGTCAAACCCATCTATGGCATCGAGCACTTTTAGCTAGGTTTGACATATCATAACCAACATTTATATGTAAAAAGTATTTATGGAGACCTTCCATGAATTGGAGTTCGGTGCCCTAGGATGAAGGTGAAGATCACTGTTAGTAAAAACAGAAAACAGAATGGTTGGTACTGAATTATTTCAGTTAGGGGTGACTTATTGCGTCCAAACTTAGAATATCGGAAGCGTTTCTAGAGATCTTTCATTTGATTGTGGTTGGGGCTCCGAGAGTCATGGTCAAGGTCAAGGTCACTGTTACAAAAAATAAAAAATGTTTAGAAGTGTGACCAATGTTATCTAGGAGGAGCATATGTATGGTTTTCATGGAAATTCATTAGGGTTGAGGCCAAACCCAAAAATCCAAATTGAAACTGAATCTCACAACGAAGGCTGGGTTTCTTCTGTTATTGAAAACCGGGTATTGTCGCATTGCGGCGATTCTTGTTATGCAATCAACTATATCAGGTTATTATGGTAATTACGAAATTTGATTTTCTTTTTGAAACCAGGAAGTTCATATCAAAATTCAATGTATTTTCAAAATATTTCTATTCTGTTTGAAAACAAATTGTAAAGTGTGTAAACGACTTTGTATATTGAAGATCATTTTAAGGTTATATATAAAAGTAGGGACGACCAAACATTTCTTTTGTTAAATTTATCGTGAGAGTAAATATTAAATTTCACAGGATCAATATAATGTTTTTCTCTAAATGAGTTGGCACGCTTTATAATGAATAGCCCAATGTTCAAAAGATATATTTTCATTACAGTTCCATTTAAAATCAGCTTGGAACTCAACGCGAAAGTCAGTCGACATTATAACTAAGGTTTTTATGCGAAAATAAGGAATGTTTCGACTTTGGTCGTTTTTTGCTCAAGTGCACGAGTAAAGCAGTCAATAAAAGGTTAAACTAGACTACTTCATCCAAAATACTTGAATGCGTGTAATGTTGACTAAAGAGATAAATGTATTATGCTTATTCAAGAGTATGTTTGCATCCTGAACAGCTATTAAATTTTGATGATCTACAAAAGCATTCACATATTGACATGTTGACTCATTCGGCTGCAAAGAAAAAAAAGTAGCATAAATCATATCGAATGCCGTTATGTCGCGGTTTATATGACATTTACTGCATATCGAGAGACCTCAACCGTATTCAAAATAATTTATATTCTTATCGGTATCTTCTTTACTTTATTCCTAAATACTTCAGTGAGTCAACTCGCCAATTTATTTTATTGGCCAAAATACTCAAACCATACTTTTAAACAGGGTTGCCCAAACCCGGTCGGATACATTCTTTCTTGAGGTTCATGTCAAAAGGTACCAAACGACATTAAAATGTAGAAGGCTTTTGTCCCAACAGGCATTTACCCAACGAGTTATACCTAAGCATGCTTTAAGCTAATGGCTAGTACATGTATCTTAACCTACGCTTATTTGTGAAGACAAATAGATTTGTACGTAAAAATTGTCGAAATAATTGCAGAAATCAGAACTAGCTGTTAAATACAGTCCCTAAGAAACATACTGCCAGTTGATCTTTATAGAGCTTTACATGAACTTTTAAAGTTTTAAATTAAGAAAACCTTAAACTTATTGGTGTGATTGCAGAACAAGCGTGAAAACTCATTTAGAAGGAAAGATGTCCTGTTATCAAAAGAGGTAAGCATGCATTTAATCATTATATAATTTTGTTTATAATTATGTCCAAATAAACAGTTTTGGAAGGGAGGTTAGCTAAATTTAGCTATGTTCCAATAATATATACAGTGTACTCTTTTTAAAACATTGTTTTGACTCGTGTACTTGGCGTTACTTAACGGGGTCTAAATTGTTAACGCTAATCTTCTTACGACAATTGTCTCAGGCTGGCTGAGAACATGAAGGATTGCAGCTGCCAACCCATAACTGAGATGTCGTGATCGGTATCAAGAAATTGCACGAACCTGCCTGAAAATCAAGCTGTGATACATGTTCACGAAATTCTAAATTTTTCAAAAATTCTTCATTTGACTAGGCGGTTGGCAGAAATTGCATGTTTGGTACATTATGTAGGGTATATTGACTTTGGCATGTCATCTATTTAAAGAATCTATACTGGGATGATATGCACAAGCGCGAATACAGGGATTCAGAATTTTCCTGCAATCACGTGAACCCAACTGTTGAAGATGAGGACACCGTTTGGAAGGTTCGAGGATGTCAGGGCGAGTCAAGTCAATATCTAGAACCCCTGTGCCAAGCAATGATTATGAAGGAAACTGTGATTTGTGGTCCGGAGATAAAGGTTCGCCCTCTTCCACCTTTACCACAAGCTACACCCACCAGCTCTATCTACAATTATGTCGGTATGAACGTTTTGGAAATTTTCAACAATTGAATTGACTTGTATGAGCATATTTGATAATTGATGTTATGGACATATTATGATTTGCTTAAAACTAGATAATTAAATGTATATTTTAGATAAAGAATTTTGGTCAGACGAGCATAGAGATTCAAATGAGAGAAACCATTATGAAGAAAGGCTTCAATTCTTTAAAGAAATGATTATTTCAAACGTTGATGTAAGACAAGTCCTCCCACATCTCACGTTTGTAGGTAAGTCGGACTTGTTTTTCCTTCTCACTTTTACACCATTCACAAAAATGTGTTGAAGCTGCACTCTCACAGATTTAACATCTTAACAACTGTTCTTATTTTTTTTCTTGGAGAGAGCAAAATTTTGCATAAATATCTGCAAACCAATGATATAAGATTGCTGACAGAAAATAAGATGGTAGATTTTCATAATTCCGTTCAAAAATTAATGCTTTATGGCTTAAACTAACGGTTTTAAGAAAAATGCATAATACATCTTTTTTTTGTACTTAAATATTCAAATCTGCGATCTGCTTTTTTGTCAGCAGTCTTAACTGGTTTCTATGAATTTTCGAAAAAATTGGCTCGTTCCAAGACAAAAAAAGTTGTCAAAACGTTCAATGGGTGAGAGTGCAGCTTTAAGAGTGGGACTTAGTTATTTCAACTAGGAGGACTGTCCTTCCTTTATATATCCATAGTCTCGAACCAGAAAACATCAGACACCAGAACAGATTTCTTCCCAGTTAACAGACTTGAACGGAAGTCGAACCGGCTGTCTTTTTCCAGCAAAGAAGCTGTCTCGACATCATTTACAGTAAATGCACTTTTTCTTCTTTACTGAGGAAATTGGTGAAGTAATTTTTACTGAGAAAATTGCGAAGTGTTTTGGGAGACTTCTTTCTATCGAATTTTCTGCCGAAACATTTGCGTTCGGTGTCAAATATTATTTAAACAACTTATGTTTAAACTAACACGAAGTCAAAACGATGATAACGCTTACTCATCACTTAATGCATTTACTGTTATTTTTATTCCAGAATATCCACAAAAGTACAGAAACATTGCAGACAGAAGTAAACGAGACGCAATGATTTTACTCGTTAACGAGATCGAAAAAAGCGAAGAACTTGGTCGATGGAAGCAGTTTGTCGAGGCGTTGGAACGATGTGGTATGATTGATCTAATCTTCCTGCCATTTTGTGTTTTCATCTTTGCTCAGCGAAAACGTATAAAAATGCTACAACGTCGAAATTCGAGAGGGCATCAAGTGCGATACCCCGCAAAATCGAGAGCAAAATACAAAGTATTAATGCATTGGCTTTTGCCCGTAGAGAAGGTGGCCTTTTGCATTTTCGCAGCGAAAATCAGATAAAATTAATCTTTAACAATTTCATCTTCAACAAGTTACATTGCGATGTGTGACTTATGCTAGAAAGAACATTAAATGCTAACATTGGACTCGTTTTCGACCCGCAATCGGACGTTTGTTCATTATTGACGTTTTCTTATTTTATTTACTTTCTGAAATAAACACTATTTCACGTAGCGCTTTCTTTTTATTTTTTCAGGCTATGAATATATCTCCCGATGCTTAAAAGGTCATTCAGTAATTGATAATAGTTACCAAAAGAAGTTCTTAGAAATAATGAGCGTTACAGTACGAAAACAAATTGTTCCAACGGAGTTGACAGCGTATCTTTGGAATGCTGATGTTATAAACGACGAGGACAAGCAGCGCATTGAATGTCAACAAACATTGCAAGGTGAAATTGCAGCAGCGGATTTGTTATTAGAAATCCTACCAACAAAAAATGATAATTGGTACAAACTTTTTATTGATGCTCTTCGGCATGCCGAAATGATTGATGTGGCAAATTTGTTAGATCTTCCTGAACTACGTGAAGGAAAAAAAGGTATGAATGATTGTTTATGCTGTCTGTGATGTAGCAGTCATGATATTCAAACCGGCTTTAATGTGTAACTCATGTGTTCTAAAATTTTATCACGTTTATCGTCGTTGAATGGCATTCAAGTGTGTTTAAGTGACGTTCATTGTATTCGTTCTGCATTAACCAGTTTCTTCTCCTATGGCACACTTGTTAGATACACTTCCCCAATTCAACTGGCCAAACAAAATATAGTGACAATGGCATAATGGAAATAGACAGCATAACATGTATTCAGGAAACAATACGGGTAGTTTAAAGCCTTATTTAGCTCAAGGGAGAATGCAGTATATTGCTCAATCGGTGAATAATTATTCGATCACTCTTGTAAAAAAAAAATTATTTGCATACTTTGAATTGATATGTTATTATCAGACTTGAAAAGAGTGAGATATAGGAATGCATGACCTCAAACTGTTGAAGGAGAAGGATTTCTGGTATAATTCTTTAAACTCTCGAGATTTGGGCGTAAATTTGTTTTCAATTGAACGCAGGTATGGTTGATACCATTTAGTTGCTCCGTCCTGCTCTAACTCAATTCATGAAAACTTCTTGGATAAGCGATAAAACTCATTTTAATACTTTAAAAAAATAAGAACATGAATGAAAGCATTGAACCTAATTGCATTTTTGAACTTAAAAGGAAGAGATAAATTGACCCTACTTAACATATCAATTAGTGTCTTCCTTTCATCTACAGTGCCAAAGATAATTTCCACGAGAACTGACGCGGAATATTCACCAGCCAACTCCATGCAAGAAGTCACAGAAAGGATAAAATGTGACCCTTTAAATGTTTTTTTTTGTTCATGTATAACATTTTAATGTAAAACAATGTTCGTGTGTTAGATGCGTGGATATGTACACCAACATATACTTTATTATTACCCGATGCCCTATATAAATGTACTTTACTATTTTCGACTGTTTTACAAATAGTAATGTACATTACAATGTTTTAAACTGTTGACCGGTAAACAGTATAAACTGTTACCCGTGCGTGAGGCTACGTTATAGGTACATCATGGGATTTACCGAGATTCTAAAAATAAACTGCATATCGTTTAAACTTGTGAATGTCTGGTATTGGTTTTGTAATTTTAATTGGTTCACGGAAATTATCGAAGAAATTTCAAGCGCTCAATCGTCTATATGACTATAATCATTACAAGACATAAACAAATCAGAATGAGACGTTTGCAAACACTGTCGCGATTTGAAGATGTTTCCGATATTGATCTCAACAATTTGCTGGAAAATAGAGACTCGTTAGGCAAGAAGAATGTTATAAAAATATGGGCATAACAGTAAAAACAGTGTAACAGTAAAAACGTTGTCCCTTGGTGTCGGGGATAACATTCAGAACTCATCCCCTTCGCCTCGGGACAACAGTTTTGATTGTGACATACATACCTATGCATCAACTGTATACTATTCTAGAAAAAATAACATTGAACATATATATCGTCGACTGGTGTAAGGATAACGACAAAATGCATGTTAAATCACATTCTATATTTAGTAAGTCCAAGTAGAAAATGCATAATAATGAATATTGTTAATAGATGAAATGATAACAAAATGTTTTGAGCATATATTATCTTCAACATCACATTATTTAGTTAAAACGATTCCCGATAGCGACAACACCGTTTTCAAAAGCACATCATTGGATGATGTAAATGAACAAAATACGAATATGAACTATCAGAATAAAGATTCGTCAAACATGGACACAATGGAAAACGAAACGTGCACATGGTCTTCCTGGTCTTCTACGAAATCAGTACCAGGTGAGGGATGTTAGATATTAAATCCATGAAACACTTTGTTACTTTTGTTCCGTTTTCGTTATATAGCAATCAAATTGTAAAATAACTAAAATATATCTAAAACCATTAAATTGGTAATTTTATATTCCAGAAATTCCTTTTTTCGTTGTCGCCCTGCATTCACGGCCAAAGAAAAGGGTATGCTATTGTTATTGGATTACTTGTTTAATTATTGTACACAATCTGTAATATGGGTAAATAAACGACATATATATAAGATCGAAAACATTAAAATTCAACAACTGTAATTAAAAAAAGACAAAAGATATCACCTATACAGATTTAAGGCAGTGTTTCATGACAGGAAATGGAATTGTCGATATCTGAAGGGGATTGCCTGAAAGTGGTGGAAGATTACGGGGATTTTTACGGTGTGCAGGTTGAAGGCAGAACTTGGCTTATTCCAAGGGACTCTGGTAAAAAAAATGATGGTTTCATGCTTGTTTCTCGACCGCCGTGTGTTAATGTGAAAAAGGTTCAAATTCATAAAACAAATATCACCTTAAACATTTGTGTTATTTAAAGATAATTCTCATGATTCTTATCCATGACTTTATTTTCAGCAAAAGTATTCGATAAGGTACCAATTCCGTTGCCGCGTGAATGCGCGGAATCTGCTGATGAAACGTATTCACCTCCTCCTCCACTTCCAGAAAGGAATTCTCCTTCAATTCCAGAAAGGAATTCTCCTTCACTTCCAGAAAGGACACCAGGTAGTCATCAACAACGCGAGAGCTAATTTGTGTTATTTGCTTCTCAGTGCATGCGTTCTGTTTTTATTTTCTGTAATGATATAAACAACTATTCATTTTCTAGTGGATGCTTTCAAGATTAATGATACAACAGAAGCCGCAACGTATAGTGATGATAAACGTTACGAAGAAGTTGAATCACACCATCTACGAGGTACAGTTTTCTCTTTTTCTGAGCACTTTTTTCTGATTTTTTTTATCAATTTATTCTTAAACTGTAACTTCATGAAGTTTTTATCAACCAAAAATAATCCAACTACATATTTTATCTTCACATTTTTTTGTTGGCATCATTTAAATGGTTTGAAATATTTGGCTAGGTTTCATTCTTAGTTCAAGTCCATTTATTTGGACACAGTTATCAATTTTCCCCCAATTTCGATGCAATTGAAAGAAATCTCATGAAGTCATTTGCCGTAAAAACCATCCGCAACCCTATTTCGCGCCACAAATACTGTCGTTAAAAAACAGAAGGTTCTCGTGCACGCAGAATCTTTTAAGGGATGCCATTCAATTCAGACAAAATAAATAGCCAAAATCGTATATTGCTTTTTTTTCTTCTCCGCCGCATGTAAGTGTGAATAAAGTTCAAATTCATAAAACAAATATCATCTTAAACATTTGTTTTATTTAAAAATAATTCTCATGAGTCTTATTCATAACTTTATTTTCAGCAAAAGTATTCGATACGGTACCAACTCCGTTGCCGGGTGAGTGGGCGGAATCTGCTGATGAAACGTATAAAGTTCCTCCTCCACTTCGTGAAAGGGCACCAGGTAGTCATCAACAACGCGAGACATAATTTGTGTTATTTGCTTCTAAGTGCATGCGTTCTGTTTTTATTTTCTGTAATGATATATACAACTTTATATTATGTTCTAGTGGACGCTTTAAAGCTTAATGATACAACAGTCGCCGCAACGGATTGTATTGATAAACGTTACGAAGAAGTTGAATCACCCGATCTACGAGGTACAGTTTTCTCTTTTTCCAAGTACTTCGAATATACATTGATAAATTAATTGTAGTTTCAGTCCAAAATGATTCGGTTTACCTTCTGGTCTGTTGAATGTTTCAGATACTGTCGACGAAGAAGTTTGTACTCAAGGATCATTAAACGAATTACTAGATTGCCCCCCATTTGTCAATGCATTTAAGAAGACAGAGGATTCAAGGGAAAACAATGTCAGAAATGCGAAATGTACACGCCAATTAAGTTCTTTCCATTTATTAAAAGATAGCTCAACCCTTGATGACGTTATTGATGCAGATTGGAAAACTTTAAAGGAAGAACAAGATCGGTTGTTTAAAGCTGAAAGACTAGTTAAGGAAGAACTAGAACGATTAAAGGCCCTTGTTAATATAAAAAACAATATAAATGAACTCCAATGTCAAAAGTTGAAAGTTGCAAAAGATTTCGCATCTGCAGGAGAAAGATTTAAACTGCATCGCGAGAGCATTAAAGGTACTGATTTAATTACGTTAGATATTCATTAAAGTATATACATTTATTTGAATTACAGCTTAACAAAAGAGTAAACAGATGTTGGATTGAGACAGTAACACAAACTTATATGAAGGTCATGGTGCATCATGTGATGCAAATGTATCTTTGTGGATTTTCTTTTTAGTAAAATATATGTTTTAATGTTCTCCTAAAAGCACAAAGTCTTCATATATAAACTGTTTTCTTTATTTACATGGTTATCGTTATTGGTGCTGACCCTTGTACACAACCATTTGAATATGACATGTGTTAATGTGATAATATTCTAAATCATCATTATATTCACAGGTGTACAGGGAGGTAATTTCGATCACTTTGAACCAGAATCAGAATATTCATCGGAAGGGTTATATTCTGCTCAACACATGTTAAGAAATCGAACGGAAAAGACATCTAGAGACCTGCCACTTCAATTCGAAATGTACAGAGCACGCTCAACAGGTAGAAAGTCATGGCGGAGTAGGGCTTCGTCCTTCAAAGATTCCGCTATCTACGAATGCACTAACCTAGCAGCAGTTGAGGAAGATACATAAAAGAATCGAATATATGTCTGAAAGATATAAGACATTTGACCTCTTAAAAATAGATTACATCTTTCGCCGAGTTTATGGGAAAGTTTCCATCAAGAATAGACAAGGTGCTCCTCTCATCATTGTGAGCAACATCTATGACCTTGTGAAGTATGGCTACAAGCCATCTGAGTGATCTTAGTCCTAACATGTCTTTTGCCTTAGAGCTAAGCTGAAATTGACATTGCTACACATTTAATATTTGTCATAAATATCTGAAAATGTCTTAGTTTTACTGAAACAAAAATCAATGTCAATATTATAAATTCATCTTTTTTTAATGTGTATGTATTTATTAACATTTCTTTATCTATATCTCCTTGTTTGAAATACAGTCATATTTAAATCAGAACCCTTGGTTCACATTTACAAACATCTCCACTGTGTCTTAAAAAGCTTGTGTCCTTGTTTGAAATTCATCACATTTGAAGCATTAGCCTTGATTTACATGTACATGGATGCATGTATAGCTTCCTCATTTTCATTTCATTATTTAAAAAAAAAGATCATATGTAATCATCACCCTTGAGTCACATATACACACTGTACATGACTATCTTCCCTTGTTTATATTTCCTTGTTAGAAATATATCCTTTTTTACTAAATACACTTTTTTTCAGATATACATACATGCATATCTTGTCTTATCTAGATTTCCTTGTCTAAGATACTGTATACCATGAGTAATATGTTGCCTTGATTCAAACAGTAATACATGTATCATCTTGTCTTATCAAAATTTCATTGACTAAGATATACCATACATAATCAATATCCTCGTTTCTCATACAAATACATGTATATTCTTTTTTTACCGTACATGTAAATTTTGCCTTATTTATATTTCCATCGGCTTGTTAGAAAGGTACCAACTTTGAATAAGTACTCCTGACTCACATACAAATACATGAAGGCATACATGTAAACGTTGTTTTATCCATAGTGCATTGCCTAAGTTAAAAACCATTCATAAATAGTATCTTTGAAAAAAATGTGACCCACAAATAAATACATTTCATTATATTATCTTGTTTTATCTATATCGCCTAGTCCGTCATTGAAGTACACAATAGTTAAATCAGTACAGCTTGTTTCAAATAACATGTTTATAGCAATATCATATATCATCTATGTAATACATGTATTATCTTGTTTAATCCATAGTTCTTTGTAATATAGGTACATCATATCTGAATCAGTACGGCATGTTTAACATATACATATTTTATCCACATTTCCTTGTTTGAAATACATGTACATCACATTTGGATCAGTAAAGGCTTGTCTCACATATGTATACACGTCTATAGCAAGATATACCATTCCATGTAGTTAACCTCTTAGAGGCATGTGCCTACATGTCCATCTAATCTCTGAAACTTGTCTCATTGATGACAAAACAGTCCTGTTTTAGTATAGAAAATTTTTGGTTACTGTAAATAATGAATCTTGAACATATGATTTTTTTTTATCTCAATTTCATTTAAGACATTTAAATTGAGTAATACTTTTATCATAGTACTAGCATTATCAAGATTGAATCCTACTTGTTATATTTACTTCTTGTTATTCATTTTAATATTTGCTAGTGTCTGTTTTCAATATAGATGTATACGGTATATCTATCTAAATAATACTACTTTAAATGTTTATTTTTAAGTATGTAAGTATTCTCTGTACCTATACCTAACGATATCAGTTTTCTGAGATCAGTATATACTGTGAGTCTTTATCTTAAGATTATGTTACGTTCTTCACCCTTTACAATGCGCCTCAAATCTCAAGACTTCATTTCCTCTCTAAAGTGATTTATTGTACATTTTTAAAAGTGATCTCTTACCACATTGTAAGTAGAAATACCTCAAATTAAAGAGCATGTCTATGATTATCGGATAAATTATAAACTGAAATAGTCAACACTTATACTAGACATTTAAACAACAAGAACACTAAGCTTTTTCTTAGGAAATATTCCAATCAATTTAGTGATTACTATTAAAATACCCCATGATTGCAACCCTCAATAGTTGTAATGATATCAGGATATACATATATAAGCCATTGAGATAAAAAAATTACATTTAAATTTTGTGAAATGTTACTCTAATTATCTCCAGTTTTAATTTGATTTATTCTTAGATTTAAAGACAGCTGATTGTAAATTCAACACCCCATCAACTTGTTGATCTCTTTCTATCGAGAAACCTTTTACCCCCTATAATAACACATCACTACTCTTTCCCCACCCCTGTGTTCTTCCTTAGAACCCTTCTTAGTATGTTATTAATCCTCTCTGGCGACATTCACGAAAATCCATGCAAACCTTCCTTATATCTATAACAATGCAGACACTGCCTTATTATCTAATATCGTTATCACTCCACATGAAGAGTCAGACGCTCTTCATATTCTTCTGTAAGGTAAAGCCTTTGGACAAGATCTTGTAAACGGTGCAATTCTTAATGAAGTTTCCAAAGAGCTTTCAACCCCTTTAGCAGGACTGTTCACTCATTCGATGCAGCATAGTAAGGTCTCTTGACAATGTAGACTCGCACAATTTTTATGCAATCTTTAAGAAAAATAACCACAAGGATGTTGGAAACTACAGACCTATATCTCTGCTAAGTATCATCAGTATAGTTCTAGAAATAATTATCCATAAACACGTATTTACCTTTATTTGGCAAAACAATACTATTACGTAATTTAAAAAAATAAACACAATCAGGATTCAACGGTTGGGTAGCAACAAAGTTTTTGGAAGAAATACACAATTATAAGCAAAAACCCTACCTGAGTGGCTCCATTTGTATCAATTACCGGTGAAATGATGTTTACCTATGTGCCATTGCGGCAAGAGCGGAGAGTGACTACAATATTTCCAGTACACACGTAACACAGCACGTTTTAGTTTGTAGATTATAAGTTGCAAATAAATGTATGTCATGCATTATCACATATTGGGGATTAAATGCCACCCAAAAGAAATAAAGGACAAACACTATTACAAACAACTTTTTTTTAACTCAGACACTCGTTTCCTTCCATCCGGATAGAGAGAATATTCGGATAAAAAATTAAATTTCACATTACGTCGATACAAACAATACACAGTCTTTCTAAACACGTTTAAACCATGATTTAATATCTACGATGTGCTCCTCCGATGCCTTTGTTTTTAAATCAGTTGGAAAAGCAAGTTGTGTGAAAGTTTGTAAAACAACAGTTTCAAGCGTTGACACATCCAAGGTGAAGGTCAGATCTGAGAAAGGGAGGCTATTGTGAAAGAACGTAGGCTATAGAAACGAGCTATAGAAACGTATAAAAACGATAAGTGTACCATCAGCTAGTATCTCGTCAAAAAATAAACATTTTGTACCTTTGTATTTGGAATGGCATGACTATGCATGGTTCTTGGTTTTATGTTGTCGTCCTCAATGAGGTCGTGCAAGACAATCATTTGCTGCCTGGATAATCTGTACTTTACTTTTACCTCGCTATCATTCAAATTATTCAACAAATCTACTCTATCGCGAAAATTACGCGGTTGGCAACGTCGGGGATTTCTTCCGTCGGCCATATTTACGCTTTTTATAACAAACTTACGGATGCTTTTTATTAACGTAAGTCTACGCAAAAACTTACGTGCATACGTACGTACGAACTATTTAGTAAAACGCAGTTACGCTAAAAATTTGTGCGTACGCACAAACTTACGAAAATATTGGAGTTACGCTTACGTAAGTCCGTTAGTAAAAACTTACGAACTGTTAGTAAAACGGTCGCTAACATTCGCAAACGGTTGCAAACAAGTTGTATTGAACGCACCGGTAGCCGTGTACGTTCGCAAACGGTCGCTACCTAAAATCGGGGATCGTATGCCGTAAAAATTAAATACAGTATGGATTTTGATAAACGACAGTGCGGATTTAGGCAGGTGCGTGTTTACACAATTACGTCAATGGTATCTGTGTAAAACGGTCGACGTTATATTCTATACACGCTCACGGTCTGATCACTGGAATCTATGCACCCCCATTGAAATGTCGTAAAATATATATAAAAAAAATCTTTATCTACATTTTTTGAGATTTCAGATAATAATTAAGGCAAAAGATGACAATTTTAAATAAAATAAATATTTTGCAAGGAAATAAACAATTATATCTCACTGTTCCCAAGTTCGATATACATTGGAATCTATACAGCTTCACCGTAGAACTAACATTGGACTGTATACAGCTTCATATTAAAACAGACATTGGAATCTAAACAGTTTCAAATTTGAAAGATCTTGGACTCAATACAGCGTCAAATTTGGACAAACCTTTGAATCTAATCAGCCTCAACTGAAGACAAACATTGGAACCTATACAGCCTCAACTGAAGACAAACAATATAATCTATACAGCCTCAGCTAAAGACAAACATTGGAATCTATACAGCCTCAACTTAAGATGAACATTAGAATCCATACAGCCTTAACTGAAAGCAAACATTAGAATCTATACAGCCTCAACTGAAGACAAACATTAGAATCTATACAGCCTCAACTGAAGACAAACATTAGAATCTATACAGCCTCAACTTAAGATAAACATTGGAATCTATACAGCCTCAACTGAAGACAAACTTTGGAATCTATACAGCCTCAACTGAAAGCAAACATTAGAATGTATACAGCTTCAACTTAAAATAAACATTGGAATCTATACAGCCTCAACTGAAGACAAACATTGGAATCTATAGAGCCTCAACTGAAGACAAACATTAGAATCTATACAGCCTGCACTGAAGACAAACATTAGAATCTATACAGCCTCAGCTTAAGACAAACATTGGAATCTATACAGCCTCAGCTTAAGACAGACATTGGAATCTATACAGCCTCAACTTAAGATAAACATTAGAATCTATACAGCCTCAGCTTAAGACAAACATTGGAATCGATACAGCCTCAACTTAAGATAAACGTTAGAATCTATATATACAACCTTAACTGAAATCAAACATTAGAATCTATACAGCCTCAACTTAAGATAAACGTTGGAATCTATACAGCCTTAACTGAAAGCAAACATTAGAATCTATACAGCCTTAACTGAAAGCAAATATTAGAATCTATACAGCCTCAACTTAAGATAAACATTAGAATCTATACAGCCTTAACTGAAAGCAAACATTAGAATCTATACAGCCTCAACTTAAGATAAACATTGGAATCTATACAACCTTAACTGAAAGCAAACATTAGAATCTATACAGCCTCAACTTAAGATAAACATTAGAATCTATACAGCCTCAACTGAAAGCAAGCAATAGAATCTATACAGCCTCAACTGAAAGCAAACAATAGAATCTATACAGCCTCAACTGAAGACAAACATTATAATCTATACAGCCTCAACTTTAGATAAACATTAGAATCTATACAGCCTCAAATTTAGATAAACATTAGAATCTATACAGCCTTAATTGAAGACAAACATTAGAATCTATACAGCCTCAACTTTAGATAAACATTAGAATCTATACAGCCTCAACTTTAGATAAGCATTAGAATCTATACAGCCTGCACTGAAGACAAACATTAGAATCTATACAGCCTCAACTGAAGATAAACATTGGCATCTATACAGCCTCAACTTAAGACAAACATTGGAATCTATACAGCCTCAACTTAAGATAAACATTGGAATCTATACAGCCTCAACATTAGATAAACATTAGAATCTATACAGCCTCAACTCAAGGCAATCATTGGTATCTATACATCTTCAAGTTGGGACAAACATTGGTGTATATACATTCTCAGTATTGTCTTGTACATATTCAGCTTTTAAAAAGTATTTAACAACAGCTTTGGTTCTTAATCTGTTTTATTGATCATATATAATATAATGTATTACATAACATGAGGTACTATATATATTTCTAAATATCGCACAAGGAAAAACTATCAAGTTTCTTGTTATGATTTAAACATTGGCCTCGCTGTACTCGTTCCATTTTCTTCAAACAATCAAATCGAACTCTATCATATAAATAGATTTCTTAAAATCGCACAAAAGAAAACTATCAAGTTTCTTGTTATGATTTAAACATTGGCCTCGCTGTACTCGTTCCCTTTTCTTTAAACAATCAAATCGAACTCTATCATATAAATAGATTTCTTAAAATCTCACAAAGGAAAACTATAAAGTTTATTGTTATGATTTAAACATTGGCCTCGCTGTACTCGTTCCCTTTTCTTTAAACAATCAAATCGAACTCTATCATATAAATAGATTTCTTAAAATCGCACAAAGGAAAACAATAAAGTTTATTGTTATGATTTAAACATTGGCCTCGCTGTACTCGTTCCATTTTCTGTAAACAATCAATTCGAACTCTATCATATAAATAGATTTCTTAAAATCTCACAAAAGAAAACTATCAAGTTTCTTGTTATGATTTAAACATTGGCCTCGCTGTACTCGTTCCATTTTCTGTAAATCACCAAATCGAACTCTAACATATAAATAGATTTCGTATAGTCGCACAAAGGAAAACTATCAAGTTTCTTGTGTTTCTAATAGAAACTTTCTATGGTATTGATATAAGAGCCATGTAAACTACCACGCTTCAAATGTTCAACATATCCGAGTTCTTTATTTGTTTACATGTAAGATGCCGTTTACCTTATCTTTTGTAATAAGTTGAGTTTGAAGCTGTATTTATTTCAGATTTTCGGTCTATAATTTAACTGCATTCTATCAGAGCGTGATATTTATTTGTGTCACGGACAACCGTTGGCTGTTTGCCTTCATGTCGTTCGAACAGAGTAAAGTACATTGTTTTTTCTAAAAATCAGATAATGAAAAATATTAAGTTTCATATAACGATATGTTCAACGAGCCAAGAGAAATACCGCCTATAGTTTAACATGCCCTGGTCTATTATTGACAGATATGCGGGGACGACCAACGTTGGCGGGTACTTTAGACAACCGGTGAGTAAATGTGTAGCATGTTGGAATACTTGTTAAGCGGAAAAATGTAAGTTAGTAGTTTATGCATAAAGAACACATTTTACAACAAAGAATATATCTGTTTTATCTTGAAGGCTAGGAATGGACATGTACCCTATGACACCGATACAATATAATCAAAATAACAACACATTTAAATTTGTTAGGCTATTCAATGAAGAGTATAATAAATACAGTTTAAAACGGTTAAACTAAAATGACACATTTGGTCTTGTTTCGTTCAGAAAAATGAAGAGAATGAAGGTACACAGTGTCAACATAAATACATACTATCCCCAAATAAGAAACTGTTATGATAAAAGTTGATTACTCACCACTTAACCTCATAAAAATACATGTAGTTACAAGACAAATTTCAAGTATGTGGATGAAACTATGTCTGGATTTATCTTATCTTGCACTGTCAAAGAATATTTTTTCCATATCCATGTTTAATGGAATATCATTACTATTAATATAGATATTCATTATTGTAGTGCATACTTGTTATGTAAGTTAAAATAAATCATGTTCAAATAACAAAGGAAACACATCCATATTGTCAACTGTAGTGTGAACTTCATTATTTCTTTACTTTCTATGTTAAGAGAACCTTTCTTTCTGTTCTTTGCCTGAAAAAATAAAAAAAAAAGATATAAATTAAAAGCATCCCCATTTATCAAAGATCAGCAGTTAGCAATTTTTTGGCAATCTTGGGCATTTATCAGTTTATATGCAATACAGGAATAAATGCTGTCAGCAGGATATTACAAGAATTTCACATGTATAAAAAACATTTTTGCACACAGTTTAGTTGTAGAGGATCTTTTAGGATTATGATATAGTAATACTGGCAAATTGAAATTGGAATGCATGCTACTTATTTCATGGCGAGATTTAAAGTTTAACACAGTATTCAAATATATAGAAGAAAACAAATACAACATACATATTATCGTTCTTCAACGCTGCAAGCAAATCCTTATTCGCCAACGCTCGAACACCATTTTGCCACGAGTACATACTGCAATTAAATCATAATATAAAAGAATATTCTATGAAAAATCTTTCTTTTGTTGATCACCTTCAAAAAATCAGTCTTAAAACCTATTGTGCAAATATTAAGATGTTTTTTTTACAACAAAAGTATGCTATATGGATGGCCTGTACAATAGTATTAGGCAAAATATATTGAAACATACTTTGTGGTTTGCTTTACTGTCATGATATTATTTCAAAGTCTGAAGCAGTTAAATATTCCTAAAAATCCAATAAAGAAAAAAGTCCAATTTTAGGATCACATAATATCATATTGGAAAATCATGATTAAAAAAGAAGGTGTTTTAAACTTTTGTTGTTAACATTACCAGACTATAAGACTGGTACTCTTTCCTGCCTTCCCTCATCATATTAATTGCTCTCAATAACCTGCATAACCTGAAATTATATTTGAATAATGCAATACTTGATAACTTTGTCATTATCAACTATGACTGTAAGTCTTGGTATAAAACCTTTCAGTTCCCACAGTCTTTGATATTCTTCAAGATATATTACAAAAAGAAAAGGAAAATCTTTACTGTGCATTATATCTGATCTATCTGCTTTCATTGCCACAATTGATGAAAATAATATTTGGACAAATAGTAGCAATTCTCTCAATGTGAATCTGACATTGCATTTAGAATGTTATGCACCATTCATTTGTAACCACGCCCCGACCCAGTCCAGGGACACATGCAGTCAGGGAAATGGGCCATGTTTTTACCTTCCAGATGGCCTGGCAGTGCCGGGTGAATAGTGTGGTTTTATCTTCGCGCAAAATATAGCTGGAATGGACCTTACCTAGGGTTCCCGGGATGTGGGAGCCTTTGATTTGGTTTGACCATTAGTTCTTCGCTGCAGGGCGTAATTTTACCTTGGATAGGCTGGACCGAAAGTCAAAGTCCCCACTATTCCCCAGACCTGGGTTGTGGTAACAATTAACTGCAATAGTGACTTCAACTTTGAAGAAGGTTTGTGGGTCTTACACTTGACAAAGTAACATTATGAACCAAACATACATAAAATAACATTCAAATATTCGTCTTTGATATTTCAAACGTCAAAGTAAAATCATATATCTTTTACTGTTAGCATACTTGATCCCAATCCTTTCATACCACAGCGACAAATCATGGTGATGGAGCACTTACAAAGTTGACTTGAGGCTGTTTATCCATGTCGACAAGTTATAATCCCTTAAAAGAGTTATTATACTAAAACGGGAGCTTAAAGTGTTATCCGGAAATAGAACAAGTTGAAATGGTCGCAGTCAACAGTTTCATGGTTTACTTTACGGAAAAATTTAAGGCTGTATAGATTCCAATGGTCAGACCGTGAGCGTGTATAGAATATAACGTCGACCCCGCTGGTCGACGTTATATTCTATACACGCTCACGGTCTGACCACTGGAATCTATACACCCCCATTGAAATGTCGTAAAATATATAAAAATTTCCACATTTTTTGAGATTTCAGATAATAATTAAGACAAAAGATGACAATTTTAAATAAAATAAATACTTTGCAAGGAAATAAACAATTATATCTCACTGTTCCCAAGTTCGATCTACATTGGAATTTATACAGCTACACCGTAGGACAGATAATGGATTCTTTTCAACTCCAACGTAGAACTAAAATTGGACAGTATACAGCTTCGTATTAAGACAGATATTGGAATATAAACAGTTTCAAATTTGAGAGATCTCGGACTCAATACACCCTCAAATTTGGACAAACATTGGACGTTATATACAGCCTCAACTGAAGAAAAACATTAGAATCTAAACAGCCTCAACTGAAGACAAACATTGGAATCTATACAGCCTCAATTGAAGACAAACGTTAGAATCTATACAGCCTCAGCTTAAGATAAACATTGGAATCTATACAGCCTTAACTGAAAGCAAACATTAGAATCTATACAGCCTCAACTTAAGATAAACATTAGAATATATACAGCCTCAACTGAAGACAAACAATGGAAACTATACAGCCTCAACTGAAGACAAAACATTAGAATCTATACACCCTCAGCTTAAGACAAACATTGGAATCTATACAGCCTCAGCTTAAGACAAACATTGGAATCTATACAGCCTCAACTTAAGACAAACATTGGAATCTATACAGCCTCAGCTTAAGACAAACATTAGAATCTATACAGCCTCAACTGAAGACAAACATTAGAATCTATACAGCCTCAGCTTAAGACAAACATTGGAATCTATACAGCCTCAGCTTAAGACAAACATTAGAATCTATACAGCCTCAACTGAAGACAAACATTAGAATCTATACAGCCTCAGCTTAAGACAAACATTGGAATCTATACAGCCTCAACTTAAGATAAACATTAGAATCTATACAGCCTTAACTGAAAGCAAACATTAGAATCTATACAGCCTCAACTTAAGATAAACATTGGAACCATTACAGCCTCAACTGAAAGCAAACATTAGAATCTATACAGCCTCAACTTAAGATAAACATAAGAATCTATACAGCCTTAACTGAAAGCAAACATTGGAATCTATACAGCCTCAACTCAAGGCAATCATTGGAATCTATACATCTTCAAGTTGGGACAAACATTGGTGACTATACAGTCTCAGTATTGTCTTGTACATATACAGCTTTTAAAAAGTATTTAACAACAGCTTTGGTTCTTAATCTGTTTTATTGATCATATATAATATAATGTATTATAAAACATGAGGCACACTGAATGTAGCAATCACATGCAGGACTACCCTTAGATATTTTGTAAAAAAAATGCTAAGTGTTTAGTTCTCTGTAGCCACTCTATATGTTTATGCATAAAGAACACATTTTACAACAAAGGATATATCTGTTTTATCTTGAAGGCTAGGAATGGACATGTACCCTATGACACCGATACAATATAATCAAAATAACAACACATTTAAATTTGTTAAAATGTTTGATAATATACGAATGGCTATTCAATGAAGAGTATTATAAATACAGTTTAAAATGGTTAAACTAAAATGACACATTTGGTCTTGTTTCATACAGAAAAATGAAGAGAATGAAGGTACACATAGTGTCAACATCAATACATACTATCCCCTAATAAGAAAATGTCATGATAAAGGCTGATTACTCACCACTTAACCTCATAAAAATACATGTAGTTACAAGACAAATTTCAAGTATGTGGATGAAACAAATGGAACACATCCAAGTTAACTGAAGACTCTGACTATGTCTGGATTTATCTTATCTTGCACTGTCAAAGAATATTTTTTCCATATCCATGTTTAATGGAATATCATTACTATTAATATAGATATTCATTATTGTAGTGCATACTTGTTATGTTAGTTAAAATAAATCATGTTCAAATAACAAAGAAAACACATCCAGATTGTCAACTGTAGTGTGAACTTCATTATTTCTTTACTTTCTATGTTAAGAGAACCTTCCTTTCTGTTCTTTGCCTGAAAAAATAAATAATAAAGATATAAATTAAAAGCATCCCCATTTATCAAAGATCAGCAGTTAGCAATTTTTTGGCAATCTTGGGCATTTATCAGTTTATATGCAATACAGGAATAAATGCTGTTAGCAGGAAATTACAAGAATTTCACATGTATAAAAAAACATTTTTGCACAAAGTTTAGTTGTAGAGGATCTTTTAGGATTATGATATAGTAATACTGGCAAATTGAAATTGGAATGCATGATACTTATTTCATGGCAAGATTTAAAGTTTAACACAGTATTCACATATATAGAAGAAAACAAATGCAACATACATAGTATCGTTCTTCAACGCTGCAAGCAAATCCTTATTCGCCAACGCTCGAACACCATTTTGCAACGAGTACATACTGCAATTAAATCATAATATAAAAGAAAATTCTTAAAAAATCTTTCTTTTGTTGATCACCTTCAAAAAATCAAAGTCTTAAAACGGTTAACCTATTGTGCAAATATTAAGATGGTTTTTTTTTACAACAAAAGTATGCTATATGGATGGCCTGTACGATAGTATTAGGCAAAATATATTAAAACATACTTTGTGGTTTGCTTTACTGTCATGATATTATTTCAAAGTCTGAAGCAGTTAAATATTCCTAAAAATTCAATTAAGAAAAAAGTCCAATTCTAGGATCACAATAAACATAATACCATATTGGAAATCATGATAAAAAAGAAGGTGTTTTAAACATTTCTTGTTAACATTACCAGACTGTAAGACTGGTACTCTTTCCTGCCTTCCCTCATCATATTGCTCTCAACAACCTGCATAACCTGAAATTATATTTGAATAATGCAATACTTGATAACTTTGTCATTATCAACTATGACCACAGTCTTTGATATTCTTCAAGATATATTACAAAAAGAAAAGGAAACTCTTTACTGTGGATGATATCTGATCTGCTTTCATTGCCACAATTGATGAAAATAAAATTTGGACAAATAGGAGCAATTCTCTTAATGTGAATCTGACATTGCATTTAGAATGTTATGCACCAGTCATTTGTAACCACGCCCCGACCCAGTCCAGGGATACATGTAGTCAGGGAAATGGGCCATGTTTTTACCTTCCAGGTTGCCTGGCTGTGCCTTGGATAGGCTGGACCGAAAGTCAAAGTCCCCACTATTCCCTAGTCATTCTAAAATGCCGTCCAGGTTTTTTTTTAAATGATGGTTAGCCTGGACACTATTCCCCAGACCTGGGTTGTGGTTACAATTAACTGCAATAGAGACTTCAACTTTGAAGAAGGTTTGTGGGTCCTACACTTGACAAAGTACCATTATGAACCAAACATACATAAAATAACATTCAAATATTCGTCTTTGATATTTCAAACCTCAAAGTAAAATCATAATACCTGTAATACCTGTAATCTTCAGGCCTTAAATTTAGCTTTCGCTATCGTGGCCCCTCTGGTAAATGTCTTCTTTAGTGGTTTCTCGACTGAGTGCGGTTATGTTAACATAAAAACTTTTTTCTATTCCAATGTTCAATGTTAAGCATTGATTTAAACTGGTTTATGGACTTGGCAGAAACAGTCTCTTCACTAAGGGAATTCCAGTACATAATCGATCTCTGACTGAATGAATAAAGTCTTGAATTGTGTTTGCTTTTCTTCTTGACAAATTTGAGATGATGTCCTCTTAGGTCTCCAGACGAAAGAGTGAAGAGATGATCCCATTTTAACTCATCGTGGCCATACACAGACTTATAAATCTGGATCATATCCGCCCTATCTCGTCTATATTCCAGAGTTGGAATTCCTAAGGCTTTTAGTCTTTGCTCATATGACAAGTCCGATACATCTTTAACTAATTTGGTGGCGCGTCTCTGAACATCCTCTAGTCTTTTTATGTCCTTCTTTAGGTATGGAGACCATACACAAGAGCCATATTCTACAATTGGTCTAATAATTGACTTATAAAGGTTGAGAAACATATCTTTGTTCATGAACTCGAAGGATCTCCATATCATTCCAGTAACTCTGTGTGCTTTGGAAGCAATTTCTGTGATGTGTTCTTCAAAAGTTAGCCTCGAATCAAAAATCACACCTAAGTCCTTTTCTGAAGCAACTGGCTCGACTTTAACGTAGTTTTCATCAATGTCCTGCATAGTGTATCTAGCACAATCATTATTAGACCCAATGTGCATGACCCTGCATTTGCTTGCATTTAAGCTAAGTTTACTTTCAGTGCTCCAGTTACATAAATTGTCAAGATCCTGCTGTAACTTTTCACATTGTTGAGGATCGCTTACGGCCGAATAAATCTTAGTGTCGTCTGCAAAAATCTTCACTATACCCTCCACCACTTGCGGCAAGTCATTTATAAAGCACAAGAACAGCACCGGTCCCAGCACGCTTCCCTGAGGTACCCCACTGACCACGTTTGACCAAGATGAAACGCATGATCCAATACGAACACTTTTGACACGATGTTGTAAGAATGATTTTATCCATTTATGTACTGTACCACAAGATTATTCAGTTTCATAGACAGACGATCATGTGCCACCTTATCGAAAGCTTTACTAAAATCCAAGTAAATCACATCAATCGGGTTACCTTCATCTATCAGTTGAGTCCATTCGTCTAATATTTCAAGAAGTTGAATTGCACAGGACCTGCCACTTCTAAATCCGTATTGGTCATTGGATAAAAGTTTGTTTTGATTCAAGTGGATCATTAATGCATCACGAATTAGCTTTTCACAAAGTTTGCAAATAATACACGTTAAACTCACTGGCCTATAATTGCTAGGATCCTTTTTACTTCCTTTTTTAAAAATGGGTGTGACAATCGCCTTTTTCCAGTCTTCTGGGACTTCTCCTTCTCTCAAGGATTTACTAAATAGTAAGTACAATGGATAACTGATTAAATCACTTGTTTCACATAAAACTTTTGGGTGAATATTGTCAGGTCCAGGAGATTTATCTGGCTTCAGAGTTTTAAGCGCTTTATCCACATGTTCAGGAGTAATATGTAAATCAATTAGCAGGTTCTGAACATTTATATCCCTTTCAATTGAGTCACTAATAGGGTCTGTTCTCACGAACACACTGCTGAAGAAATCATTTAGTACCTCAGACTTCTCTTCATCTGTCACTGCTGTGGTATTGTCACTCTTGTTAAGATCACCTATTTTGTCCTTTGTCTTCCTTTTAGAATTTACATATCTCCAAAACGACTTTGCATTCGTTTTCACTTCAGAAGCAATTTTCTGTTCGTAATTTCTCTTGGCACTTTTAACTTCTCTAGAACATTCATTTCTTGCCTCTGCATACTTATTATAATTTGTCGTAGATCTAGAATATTTGTATTTCTTCCAAGCTTTGTTTTTCTTTATAGTTGCAAGTTTTGTATTTCTGTCTAACCATAATGGACTGTTACATTTCTTGATACTGGACTTTTTCTTTGGTACATGTTTGTCTACACTGTCACATAAAGTGTCTCTGAACACAATCCACATTTCGTTTACACTTTTCCCCTCCATCAAATTGTCCCAGTTTACACTAGAAAGATCTTCTCTGTTTTTTTCATAATTACCTTTATAGTATTGAAATCTCTCATTCGCCACATTATGATTCACGTATGAAGCGTCCAGCTCAAAACTTATCATAGAATGGTCACTACATCCCAGAGGGGAATTAATAGTTATTGTCTCTTGGTTGATAACTGAATCTTCTTTTGTAAAAACCAAGTCTAAGCAACTGGGTGCTTGGTTATGTCTAAACCTTGTCTCTGACAAAACGTGTTGGTGTAGAAAATTATCCTGTACACAATCTAAAAATTTGGTTCCCGATGCTCCCTCTGTGTACTTACTTTCACATTTTTTCCAATCAATGTCTTTGTAATTAAAGTCTCCCAATAACACATATTGGTCATATTTTAATGAAACAGAGCTGTTTATCAAGTTAATAAGTTTTTGGTCATTTTCAACACTTGATGATGGGCTTCTGTAAATCATACCCAGTAGTACACAGCAACCTTTTACTAATTCAAACTCACACCAAACATTTTCATTAAACTCTATATGGTCAAAATTGTAGACTTGCGTTACCTTCATTGATTTATGAACCAGTAATAACACCCCTCTTTCTCCAGTCATTTTTGGACACAGGACATCATAGTCAGTAAATTTCAAGTCATTTATACTCATTTTATCAGGAGATACTTTGGGATAAACTTCGCACAATCCCAACACATGAGGCTTCTCTGTAGCCAGAAATAACTCTAGTTCTGCAACCTTGTTACTCAATGTATCAGTGTTGGTGAAACATATTTTCAATTTATCCATACAATTATCAATCACCTCCTCCTGAACACTATCAAGATAATAGTCTGGGTCAACACTGTTACTAATTGACAAGCTGTCGACTAGTATCGAATCGTTATCTTCTTCGTCTGAACTATTCAAACTGTCTGTATAACTGTTATTAATAACTTGAACATTAACTTCTGAATTATTTAACTTATTTAACTTAACTGTAGGAACTTGTAACGTATTTACATGAGGCTGGTTCTCAACTAGTGAATTGCCCGGTCCCCCGTTCCCGGAGGAACGCGACCATCACCACCCCGTGGGCCTGGTACCCGTGGGCCTGGTACCTCAACAATCTTGTCTCTTCTGATGGCCCAAATTCTCCCTGGAAATTCCCTCTTCTTTTCATTAAGTTCTTCCCTGAGCTTTTTCCCGGCCAGTCTCTGTTTCATACATCTTTTACTGTTAGCATACTTGATCCCAATCCTTTCGTACCACAGCGAGAAATCATGGTGACGGAGCACTTACAAAGTTGACTTGAGGCTGTTTATCCATGTCGACATATTGGAAGTCCAAGTTATAATCCCTTAAAATACTATGTTATTATACTAAAACGGGAGCTTAAAGTGCTATCCGGAAATAGAACTAGTTGAAATGGTCGCAGTCAACAGTTTCATGGTTTACTTTACGGAAAAAATTAAGGCTGTATAGATTCCAATGGTCAGACCGTGAGCGTGTATAGAATATAACGTCGACCCGTTAGCGGCGAACAAGGCAGTCAATACACTAGTTAGCGATGCGAGCTGTTATCGGCTCACGTTTGCGGTAACTGAAGTAAGGTCTCTTGACAATGTAGACTCGCACAATTTTTATGCAATCTTTAAGAAAAATGACCACAAGGATGTTGGAAACTACAGACCTATATCTCTGCTAAGTATCATCAGTATAGTTCTAGAAATAATTATCCATAAACACGTATTCAACTTTATTTGGCAAAACAATACTATTACGTAATTAAAAAAAAATAAACACAATCAGGATTCATTCCAAACGTCTTAACCGTGAATCAACTGACATATGTCTATCATTCATGTTGTCAAGCTCTCGATCAAGGCAAAGAAATAAGAGCCAATTATTATTGAAGTCTGAATATAATATATCAAATCAAAATAAAATAACATCTGTCAAATGTTATTCCTAAATTATGTATTCAACTTGACAATAAATATTTACAGAATGATCTTCAAACACAGAAACCGCTATTTAATAAAGTCACAGTTTAGAGCAATTCTGCTTTGTCATTCTTGCGCTACCGCAATGACAATATTTCGGC
Organism: Mya arenaria; assembly: GCF_026914265.1. Taxonomy (NCBI): domain Eukaryota; kingdom Metazoa; phylum Mollusca; class Bivalvia; order Myida; family Myidae; genus Mya; species Mya arenaria. The sequence goes on from NC_069135.1 coordinate 42,998,951, forward strand.
GATTCCGCCTCTTTAAGCAGTACCGCGTATTTTACTTAACATTTGAATAAATTTATTAACCGCGATACCACATCAGCGTGTTCTAATCACAGGCATCTGAAGCATTGTTTGTCACTAAAATGTTGTTTAAAACCATTTTGGGAACATACAATGTGATAAACAACACATCTGAAGATATTTAGTGTCTTTCATATACAAAAAGAAAGAATTTTTGTATATGAAAGACACTAAATATCTTCAGATGTGTTGTTTATCACATTGTATGTTCCCAAAATGGTTTTAAACAACATTTTAGTGACAAACAATGCTTCAGATGCCTGTGGTTCTAATGCTAGTTCTTTTACTGCGAACCCGCAACTTTTACAAATCAAGGGAGGCTAATCCAACTCTATGTAAGTGTTCATACAACACGGTCATTTTCCCTAAAATTAATATTTAATGCAAGCATTCTGATTTGTAGATCTGTATTTCCCTTTCCACTTCTACAGTAGCTATAAAATGTTTATCAGTCAGCAAATCAAACTATCGATAACTGTATCTATAATTTATGCATTTTGGCACACATACGTCCAAAGCAAAGCTGATTTCAAACATGGACACACAACATTACGTCTTGATAAATCAGACGCCATTTTCGTAATAATTCTTTGAATAACTTTTCCATAAAACCACAATATAATATCGCTAAAATAATTAGCCCTATTGGCAAACGTCGGCCATATAAACGCAGCATAACCTTGCCTTTTTGTATCGCGTTGACAGAGATTGACATTAAGGTAGGCGGATCTTTTAAAAATATAAGGATTTTTAACAGATTGTTTAGTGATATTTACTCGTGATTTCTTTATGAAATAAATAAGTCCTTTTGATATCTTGAAGTCATTATTGTAACTTTCAGCAGTGAATTGTGGACCAACTACGACATAAGTGTGTCTCTTTCAAATAAAGTTGCTTCAGAAGAGGCAAAATATGTCCGTTTACTTTTTTTGTTTTAGATAGCTTAATGAGGTGTCTTAGGTACACCAGTACTGGTTTATACTGAGCAAACGGACTCGAACGTTTATTTTAAGCAATCGAGAAAATACTTAGTTTTCGTAGTATACCTCTCATTTATTTCTGTGGCTTTAGAATGTGCCATTGTTTTATGTTATTTGCTCTTCTTTTTGTACTCTTAATTTCAGATAATGCAAATATCAATCGAAAGAAAACCGATTGTCATAATATTTTGTTGCGTTGATATTCAATTTCATAAAGGCGATTCAATTTTTTAGATTAGATTTTTTTGTACTATTCTTGTTTTTGACCTTAATTAGACATGCACTGATTTTTTTTATAAAATATGCTGTGCATGCTTACATAACATTACATAACGTAACAGTTATTAAGCTTTATATATTACAACTCTCATAGCCAACAAATATAACTTACAATATGCGTGAAGATTATACAGAGATATTGACATGACAGTGTTATAACAATTGAAAAGTTGATAAGGATATTGAATCCATGCAATTAGGTGAATAAAGTGATGTTAGGGAAATAGCATGCGCTTGTCCTTGCCAATGACAATAATGCGATAATTCATACTATTTCTGTTTGCAGATTATATTTCATTAGTATTTAAATAACACAAACTATCTTAATAAAGCGTAACATTACAACCGAAACGTTTAAGACTTAGACATTTTAAACAATGGAAATATTGCAAATCAGTCAACTTATAAAAAGGAAGATATATAAAGCCTATTTTACCAAAGAAGTGTAGGACGCAAAGTACATTTTCGCATGAGTAACTATACTTTTACATATTGATAAAATGTATAAATGTGTATGATGTTACTAAAATGTTAAGTTTTAAAATCCTCTCCATGTCCTCAATGAATACTTAGAAATAACAAACAAGACAACATCATTTCAAAAATTCATTTTTTTAAATATTGAAATTCAGTAGAGCACTTGGACATTGACTGATGTACATCATAACATACATCATTACTTTACGACATGAGAATAATACAAATTAACTAGACATATATTTATTCACATTTTCCATAAAAAGAATTAATTGACTAGACATATATTTTATAGACATTATGCAAAAATACTGCAATTTTATAATACTGGCAGGGCACATTCTATTACAAACATATTATGTTTGCATGACACTTAACAATAGTAAATTGATACAAAGGAAAAAATCATAGAAACTATAATGTGGAGATATTTGATCACAATGTTACTCTGCTAGGTTATGCCGTAGTCAGAGAATAGAAGGAAAGACCCCAAGCGGCACGCCAACGGCATGTGTTAACCAAATAAAAACTAATGCCTAATGCTGTGGTTACGATAATGCTTTGCGTAATTATATCCTTTAGCCATATCCTTCACAATTTCCGCAAGCTTCAAATTCCGCAAATTCCTAATAGCGAAAAATTAGGGGATACACGGGGGAAACCTAGTGTTCAACTATTCGGGCTTAACCCTGGCCCCTAATTACATTCCAATTTTTGCAATTGTAACAAACAACATTTAATGGTTATATTCCGCCAATAACCTGCACGATCCATCCTCCCAACCCAGGTTCAACTCCATGGTCAAGGGAGATAATTCCTTAAATAAATTGCTAGAATGATTGATCTTGCTAGGTTTATCCAGAGTTAAGACCATCATGTGAATGGCAACACAAGTCAGAAGCATGCCGCCTAGAATTTTCCGCCACAGCAAATTTGTGGGAGCACTTCTAAACAAATTTGTCCCCCAAAATTCTAATTTAATTTTCAACATATTTCACTGCAGAAGGATCATTGAGGAACTTCATTAAAGCTGCCTGCAATGTGACAAGATACATCCGACAACTAACTTGGGACAGGTGGACACCGTCAGAAGAGTAGAAACCAGGCGTTCTGCAATCAATACTAGAGACAACTATCCGACCAATATGACTGCTACAAACAGCCTGTCGACCCAAACGATTTGCACGTTTTATCTTTAAATCCATTGGCGTCGCAGAGGCATCATCCACCTCCCTCCAATGCAAATTTGGGATGATATCAAACAAAGCTAATAATGCAGTAGGGAAAACGCTACGTATATATTTTAAATCTGAAAAGACATGCGCTTTGAATTCACCTAGCCCCATAGATGACAGATCATTGCCGCCCAAATTGATCACAATAATGCGCGGTGCCTTGCGTGACATGGTCTGAAGTTGAAATTTCGGCAACAAACTTTTCCATTGCTTCCCAGGGAACCCCAGCCACAGTATATTAAAGCCATCGACCTTCAGACAGCGTCCACCTGACCCGATAAGGGCCTAACCCGTTCGAGCCACCAGTGAGGCGCCAATTATCCAAATATATGTAAGAACATCATTTAATTAGGTAAGTTCGCTGTACGGATATATGTTTTATAAGAGTCGGAAGTCCACCTCCCCATCCGTTGTATCTCACTATTGGGAACACCATCCAACGCTAACTGTGTGGCTCGACCAATGCGGAAACTATGCGATTTGAAATAAGCATACGATAAATGTACTTTCGTGATGGTTTTGGTGATGACCCCTGAGAATTGAGGAAAAAAAACCATCACCACATGGGCGTACCGAAATATAATAGGACTTTACTGGACAAAGGTTGGCCTTTTCCTTCGGGATCCTCATGGTCATAGGTGTCCTGCTAGTTTTGCCCTGACCGTAACCAATAAGGCTCTGTTGTCGCCTTCGAATACGAGATTGCTTCTGCGAAGTGGATCTGGTGACGTACCCGATAACGCAAGCACGCTTACTCTAAATAAACCAAAATAAGCCTAGACATACGCTGCCCTAAATAAGGTTGTCTCAAAATGCGAATAACGAACACTGCCCAAAGCGGTGTGTATCTTCGACAATATGGACTGCGTGATTGGGGACCTGGTGTGGGGCCTTTTGCATGACCGACGACAACCCTCTAACATCTTTCTAACTACAAATGCGCTACATGGGTCTGCCCAACCATGTAATTTATGATAAAAACTAAAACCTGCAAGATATAAAGAAATTGTCGAAGAGGCATACTGTTGCTCAAAACGTCTGGCTATGAAAAGAACTATGTGATTAGTAGGTGTTGGGCAGAGAGAAGGCAATTCACATTCCAGCCGAAATTTTGTCAAGGCAGCAACTGATCGTCGATAGACGCCTTTCGTGTTGTATGAAATACTAGCAGCTATTAATTGTGTTGCTATGTCGTGAATATGCTCCATATTTGAGCTTGGACCGGCTCTGGTTCTGGATTGGCCCTTGGAGCCAACTCTTTGAACCGCTTGATCTGTAAACAAGATAAAGAGTCACATAATAAGTTTTTTGTACCAGGGAGATGCACAGCTCTGATCACGATATTATGTGCCAAACACTCAAGTGCAATACTTCTTAAAACCACCATTACATGAACATTTTTGGTGGTCATAGTGTTTATGACCGGCACCACAGATTGATTATCACAATTGAATTGAATTTTCTTGCTTTGCAGCTGGGCGCAACATTGGGAAAATTTCTAAAAGCGTGATGTCTTTTGTTAACTCCTTCTCGTGCCAACTTTCAGGCCACGCATCATAGCACCGGTTGCCCTAAAAAATACACACCAAAGCCCAAGCCTTTGCCACATGCACCATTACAGCACCAAAAACGATCATGAAACATAGAAATTCCGTTATACTAGCTGAAGAAAATCAACCAAATTTCCAGATCGGCCTTGATTGCCCTTATAATAAATCTAAGACAAAAAGGTCGACCTGGAAGAATTGCTCTACAGGCGAAATTCAAACACCAATGAGCGACTGTATTTCCCGCAACTTAACCCTCGATTTTGCTATAACAGACTCTATTTTTTTTAACAATGTCCTTAATTTTCTCCATAGGCATGCGTACAACAAGTTTGTCTGAATCAAGCTCTAAACCCAGAAAACAAAGAACAGTTTCTGGACCCTCTGTTTTCTTGTCTGCCAATGGTACCCCCAAATTTGCCATGCACTTAACACATACATACATCAGATGCTGACATTCGGTATTATCACGTCTGCTCCCACCCAGAAAATCATCAAGGTAATGTAATAAATTCTTACTCTATGCTTTTCTTCGCACACAAAATTCTAAAAAAGTGGCAAATATTTCAAAGGTTCTGCAAGAAATGCTACAACCGAATGGCAGGCATTTATCAAAATAAAATTTACCCCCAAAATGGAACCCAAGCAAATCAAAGTCATTTGGGTGAACCAGCAAAAGTCTGAATGCACTTTCCAACAGGATAAGACAGATGGTGTATCATCTTGAAGTCTCATGGGGTCTTCTTAGGAGCTAGTCCAATAGGTGACAAGCGAAGATTCGAAATTGGACTTGAAACAAATGGGCCTGCTTCACGACCTGCAGCTACTTCTTTCGCATTTTTTTCTAAAATTATGCCCCTATTCAAGTTTGCAGACTTAAAGTTAGTTGCAAATGAGGATTGCTTAGGGCCGCTGTAATACAAAAGAAACCCAAATGTAAAACCGTCAAGTATGACTTTTGCCTGATCGCTTGGATAATCATGCAGTTTGATTTGTAATTGTTGTATGTGAATTGGGGAGGGCGCTAAGGACAAAATGCCTGGAATATACGAATGATTACTACTAACGGTTGTAAGACCCTTGCTGGCCATACACTCGTCCAAAGGTTCTCCTGCCTAATCCTGTATTGGGAACGAACATTATTACTGTTCATGTTTCCCATCTGGTCAAAATTATCTGGACTGGCACCTGTGGTACTGTTGACGAGGGAACAACCTGACTTGCCATGACGTGGCGACATGCATATAGAACATATCGAGGCAACTAGGCATTTTAGCATTGCCCAAAGTAGGATTAGATTGTGATCTATATGTTTGCAGGTGCTGAGGCATTGACATGATCCTCAGCCACAAATCAGGGCTTATCTTATCCCATGGCTGTGGAGACATGGCCTGCCGCAGACGGAACTGATCGTCATAGGTACGCCATGCAAAGCCTGCTTGGCGTGCAGCACATTCCTTTATAGTGTTCATGTACCCCCAATAGTTCCCGTGCTTTATTGGGGGCCTTGCACAGGAAGATGTTCATGAACACTACAAAGGCGTCTGTCCACTTTTCTATGCTGGTCACTTTGTCTGTGCATGACCGCGCTTTTGACTCAAGGACCTCCTGCTTATTCAACCGAATGACACCGCCCTCATTGTAAATAGCTGTGAGCTCAATTGAGCCCTTTAACAAAACAGCAAGATTAACGATAAGACTTGTTTATTTCGTATTTATTTACACACTGTATAAATATTTCCTATGTAGTTGTTTTTTAAACAAAATCAATACACTGTCAGCTATTTACTTTGGCAAAGCCATTGGATGTAAAATCGTTTTTTATAATGAAGTATTTACATTTTAAATCAGCGCAGCCAATTGTATAAAACTAAATCGTTGATTTGGTCTAAATTCGCCAACATTTAATGAATAGCCAATATGCATTAAAAAATATATTCAGGTCATTTAAATGTGCAAACAGGCCAAAGATTACCTGTTAACAACTTACCAAATTGTATACATTCGGCTGCAAATGTATAGATACACTAAATTTAAGAATTGTTGGATATGCAGTTGTAGAGTGCTTAAAATATTTTTATAAAGTCGCCAACAAAAAAATATTGTATAATTGGTTAAAATATAGACAACATGGTATTAAAATGATGTACAATTTTAATGTGTTCAGATTGACTTAAGTCATGAGCTGACAATTGACAAAAAAGTTCAAATTCCAGCTGTTATGGACTCCTTTCTTCAAGTGTTTGGCAATTTTCCTTAACAAAATCGACAGAAGAGATCTGTTTCAAATCCCAATGACGATCTCCTGTCTCGAGGATTTAAGGTTTTAGTGAGCAACAATGGCAAGGATTTCAGCGACGAAGACACTCTTATCACCTTTGACTCCACATGTGTAAACTGCACGAAAGCAGACGGAAAAGTTAATTGTGAAATCCAGGTATACCATTATTCCTGTGATGTGTTCATGTTTTCTACTGTCCAAACTCATATTGCGTTTCAAAACTCACAGTAAAGATTTGCGAAATCATCTTATGAATACGCTAATGTAGCTATTTGTGTTACAGAGTGGTTTCTGTCTCAATGACGGACGTTGTTATAGCGAAGGATCTACTATCGGGTGCTACAAATGCCAACATGAAGACAATAAAATATACGAATGGGTTGGCAACGGGGGTAAGTGTGACTAAATATACTTTAACTTTGACTGTACCAGTTTGTTTCCAAACGTGTCATGTACATCCTAATGATATAAAATAAATCAATCATATGGGAACCGAGCTATTCCAAATTTGAACCCACCTGATAAATACTATTTAATCGGGTTTAAGCCCTCAGCAATTATAACCGCACTTGGACACCTATCAACCAGATACTGTTTCAACTTCCTAAATTTATGAAGATTATTTATTGAAAAAGCTTGTACATAACAGGTTTCATGTACATGTGAATGTTGACTTACATGCAAGTGTACGGGTATTTCTAAGACCATTTTATTAAAACATTAATTTCAGTCATGTTTGACAAGTATGGATTGGATTAAAACTAATCTGTTTTCACTTCAGAATGCGGCCCCATACCAGAACCTCAGAAATCAAAGTTATGGATCATTGGCGCAACACTTGGACCTATCGGGGCCGTTTGGTTTTATTGTATTCATAGTTTTCTACTTCATGTACGTTTTTGCATTTATATAAACACACTGTTAAAATAAACAAAAGAAACATAGATATAAAAACATTAAAAGAACAACAAGTGTTTAAGTATCACTTTACCTGTTCAAGGTGTTAGCATCAAACAATTTTACTGATGTATGTTTGATTTCTGTAAATTGAAAAACAGATGTTTTCACAAACCCAGTTTACTAATTATGATCAAAACTTCTGTTTTCATAGGAAAGGAAAAGGACAAAAATCGAAAATGGGGTCCGTTAGTCCAATATACGGCCAGCACCAGAAATAACCACTTTTCAACGACGACGACTTAAATTTGTGGTCTGTAACCAGAAATAATTTGTTTACATTCAATTATGTATTTGAAACCATTTTTCTTAAAAACATAAAACATATAAACGTGTTGTATCGCGAATTAAATGTGACATTGTCTGATAGTAAAGCAACATTTGTGATTATTTTTATATTCTGCAAGATTATCTTATGTATCTGCAAATCGTATAATATTGTATGCGTGTATGTTGTGTATGCTTCGTCTTTGTTGATAGTGAAGAGACGATGGAACCAATAAATATATATCGCTTTGTATGTGGGGATAGCCATTGTATAAAAATGTAAAACTGTATAGTACTTAATTGATATAAAGATGGTATCAAACTCATGCTAGAATTTAGAAACAGTGACAAATAAAGAAACACTTCACTATTAAGTCTCTATGAATAATCGGAAAACACATATTCTTTTGTTGTTTTGATCCGACTATTAAGTGTCAATGTAGATTTTCAGCATTTCGATTAGACCTCATTTCGCTGAGGTTGGTTTTAGCCCATCATCAGGCATATTGTGTTCTCTCCGGTTTACTGTTATAACATGAGCTTATATTAATGAGCTGTTAAAAGGATTGATTAATAGCGTAGGCACTGAAAAGTAAATGATTTTGCTTTGGTGGTACTACACATATAAAAGCATGTTTCGTGAGGATGTATCTAGAATAACATGATCTCTATCTTTTGCGTACGTTTTTTTGACATACTCGAAACCAATATGAGCACAATATATAGATAAGGTATTACATCTGACAACACAAGAACTTATGCAAAACAATTGTATAGAAATACTATCAATAGTAAACAAGTTATGTACTTTTGTAAGCATCTTTCAATATGTGGATTGCACATCCTCAAGGGAGACAAGTCTGTCAAATCCAAGTTTATTCTCCAACAAAACCATGAATATATGACCATCTGGCCTTGTAATTTTCACACATTTAGAAAATCCACAAGCCATTATTCCTTTACATGATTCATGATCTTAATATGGTGATTTACATTGTCAAGAACAATACGTGGTTGTTAATCGTGAATTATCTGTTTTGATTGTAAAATAAGGGTACTATTTAAAAGAAGCAAAGTTTGTATGAGCACACATATTCCAGATGTTGGTTTGTTCGATATAAATATTTTTTGGGAAGAAAAAAATACAATATTTGTTTAATTCTTGTTTTCATAAACATCAAAGTTTCAACACATCTTTTAAAACTAAATCTCTGTTACGCAAATGATCTTATAAGGTGTTTACGACATTATAACAAAGATATATTATTTGTATGAACACCAATTAAATTCCTTTACATGAATATTGCCCGACTGTTCTAAAATGTAACAATTGTATATTAAACGAATAACTTGAACTCATTTGGTGTCAAATATGAGAATCAGAACGAGATTACCAACGGTGATTTTATATATGGCTACACCATTTAATAAACGAACAATAAAGTAACATGACCGTTACTGCAATTCCATAAAATCGAATAATATGTCGCTTGTCTGGGCGCTAAAATTGCACAGCCAAATAATTCAAATAAAATGTTAAAGGGACTGTACACCAGAGTGGCACAAAAAAGTGTTTTTCTTTAACAAATCCCAGGACAATTGTTTAATAAAATGTTTTACTCTTTGTTATCATTATTGTAAAATAATACCAAAATGTAAAAACAAAATCGAGTCGGAGATCGGGTTCGAACCTGTGTCGCCAAAATTGCAGTCCAGTTTTGTTTTCACTGTGCTACGAAGGCTTACCCTAAACAGTTGGAATATTTAAACTATATACCGAACTTGGCAATATCACGTGATCACATCGACTAGCCAATCACTCATAAGGAATGAATTATACTAGGTAGACATACCTAGTAACCTTTTTTAAAGGAAAAAAAAAACGAAAAAAATAGCGAAAAATACATTAATTGTAATCTATGTGGTACTTCAGTTAGTAAATTTCAATGCATTATACACATCGATACCAAGTTTGTGGCAGTTTTCGACAATTTTTTTTTCGCTATTTCATCATACGGAGTACAGCTCCTTTAATATATGCTGACTGTGTTGACGGGTTAGAACAGGTCTGATTCTCATACTCCAATAACAAATAAAACAACCTTTCTCCAGCGTACTTAGGTTATTATGCTAGTGTCAAGCCCGGATTCGGGGGAAGAGACTTACCTTACAATTTTAATCTTAATATAATAAAAGCAGGTATTGCACAAAAATGCTCCATATTAGAATCATATTAGCCAAGAAATGGGACGACAAATTAAACACCATATCGCGCTAAAAGCTTACAATGGTCCAATAGCCCTCCTCTTATCTCCAATCGTGGCCCGTGCCTGGTTACTGTGCCAATTCATTTGATAATCTAGCTTGGCAATGATATAGTGACTACACATAATGTCATCATTTTTATCCAGATTGGATGAAAAAGCTTCAGTTACTTTCTGCATAAGAAATAAATCAATTCATTTTTCCATGTTCAAAGGGTAAACACTAGATTATATTCGAAAAATATAAATCAGCACATACAAACTGCCCACAAAAACGGTCCCTATGTTTCAAAAAGATTGAATAATAACTGAGATATTTTCTGCACTGTATAAAAGGCAAATTTATCTCAGAGGGCATGTTTCTATCGTTGTTAAGGAGTTTATCTTGATTGGATTGTAAATGTTTCAACTGCTCTAATACGTTGATGTCACCTTTTAAAGAACAATTGAAAGAACTCTTTATTTGCACAGTGAAACAGCAAAGTTTGACAGCCAAATATGGAAAGGGATACGTATGTTTATTTTCTGAAAGTATACACAGCAAATTCCTTTGACGACTGAAGACAATTACACTCATATATCCAAAGCAATATACTCATGTTTCAAACAGCCCGACTGATAAAATATACTAAAAATAATCATCAACGTTTTCGTTATTTTGAAACAAACTAAAAAAATTAATTGGTCGGAATAGTTATACTTTAATTATGCTTTAGATATCAATATATAATGACATTTGTTATAACCATATGTGTATGACATAAAAATTTGTACACAAAATATGCATTGCATGATATTACTAGTAAACACGTATCACACGCAGTTTTATATATATCATTATGAAATGTAAAGTATTGTTTCCAGAAAGGTCATTCATTTACGTATAAATGAAACACAAAATAAAAGCAAATGCATGTCAAAACTTAAAGCCCGATATCGCGCGATTTGGCTCAAATCATATTTTTTCTTTATGTACATGGTATATTAACTATTCGTCATAAAGCGAAATGTAGACCAACGCATAGGGGCAAAGAAAACGAAAAGACTTAGCACATATTTATGAACACCAACAAAACATAACATCTAAATTCAAAACACCTCGCAGAGATATAGATATTCGTAATGCGGGTCTTTTTGCTGAACTCTGATTCAACACGAAGAAGATAGAAAATGCGACCAGAATAATGAATGATGAGTCGAAGAAACTATTAGAGCTAGGAAACGGAAATAAAGACCTGCGTTAAGTGAGTTAAAGCATTTACAATCAAAGAGGGCTTTTCTCCGCCATAAATCGATCGTTTGTGACCAAAGGCAACTTGATCCTCATTTCATGGTGTTAACATGTGTAACAACAATGATTGAAATGCGTCAACATTGTCCAGACACCGTAATTTTGGAAATATCTTAAGTGAAAAGGGGTCATGCTTGACTCCGTCCACAATTGGTAGTTAGCAATCAAGGTTAACCATTTTAATATATTCAATGCCCTTTTTGTCATTTCCATTTTTTGAATGATTAAATATGCCATAACATTAAACATAATGCCGTAAACGTTATTTGAACTGTAGTACATCATCAGCAAATATGTATACTCTTATTAATATTTATCAAGCTCGTTTTCCATTCAGTTTGATATATGTTTTGCTTTATTTAAAGTTAACATATTATTTTTAAAAAGTACTATGCATGTAATACATTTCTTTGACCGTGTTCAAAGTTTAAATACATTTCAAAACCTTCGTTTCGATTGTACGTCACATGCGTTTGACAATCATGGGGATTTCCGGTTCTGTCGCACGCAAAGAATATGGTCCCATCTGACCTTCTTGTTATATATTTATGAATTGATTACAAGAATGAATGCTCACGTCTCGTATCTCAATTTTACAGTAGTCACATAATGTCGTTATATGTACTTGCACAAACATTTAATCCCTGTACCTTTTATGTTCGTTTAATAGGACCTTTTAAAGTACATTCATGTTCATGATTTTATAATCATGAAAAGGGAAATTATTGCGTTTTGGGTTATAAGAACCGAAATTGTCGTAAATTCATTCAGCCATTCGATGATGGAGCAATCAATAACCAAGACTGATTGATGCCAATTAGAGGTTATTTGTTTGACTAAGTACGAATTAATATAATGATTACATTTTCGCTCAAGTCAAAATGATCGAAGTAAAAATAATACAAATTGTTACCTTGTTAGAAAACTGTCTGAATTCTTGTCAAACAAACAGTAACAATTAAATTCATGATGAAATGCATTTCATTGATTAATGACACTAATAAAGTGGGACACAGGGACTGGCCTTTTTGGGGTTGTCTAATCTGAACACGGCGCTACTACCATTCTGGTATTAAAAGGAACATTAGATAAGATTTAAATCGTACAAATTATTAATCTAAATCTTGAATGTGACCAAATAGCAGAAATATCGAGTCCTCCGGTTATTGGGTACCAACTTTACTAGAGCCGAAAGCATTTATAATTTAAAAAAGAAACAGCTTGTGCCGTCTTCAAGTATTGTTTTAAATTAGAAATACATTATTCAGAATATATAAATACATATTTTGTTTTAATAATTTCATTTGCTTTCAAAAAACTTAATAACACACAAATGCGATCACTCTTTGTACATCGACTTGCAAAATAAGAACTCTTGCATTTTCTTATATCTATTATATCTCTGTCAGTACAAACATAAAGATATACATCATACACTAAGGCACTATTGGCGTTTTCTTTATCATCGTAAATTCCCCATTCTGGTTTCTCAGGGAGGCAAAGATAATTCCCGGCTCCACCATTGTGATCGTAAAATGATCCTCCGGCAAAACCTTAAACAGTAATCAACCTTTGGTTGATGGTTCACAATGTAAAATTTAAACGGTGTTCATGTCATCTTTGTAAATTGGTATAAGGTTATTGCTTTGCAACATGCCGTTCGGAACTCCTCGGCCATGTTTTTCGAAAACAACCTCGGATGTATTTGGACGGTTTACACACTCAAAAAGAGGTACGTTTAAGTCCGCTGCAAGTAGATCACGTATTAATTTTATTTAGCAGTTAAACTTTATGACTTAACTCTTGGAAATCTTAATTATGTTTGCAATAATATACTTCACTGATAATCAATTTAAACTTGGATCAATAAAAACAATTCTAAAACACTATATTTCATAAATGATATAATTAAAAAAAATACGAACTACTTCAACTAATGTACCGGCATACATCCGAGGTTGTTTTCGATAAAATGGCCGAGGAGTTCCGAATGGCAACATGCATGAACACACATTTCTAGCTACCTATTTGACCGATGTTTCAGGTGTACCTGTTTATTTCAGACATTTCAGCAAATCACAAAATATTTCTCCTTTTAAAGATAACAACCAGGCGGTTAAGGACGTAGTTAACTTTGACGAATTCTGAACAGCCGGCCCTTTGTTTTACAGCTTAAACGCAATATAACATCATGAACATCTAACATCACTTTATGTTTTTTGTCGATTATGTTTACGATTTATACTCGTTTATTGGACTAATTAATAATCTAAAGATTTAAGAAATAATAATAAAATATTAGTTTCATGTTAATTGAAGTAATGCTTAAATAGAAAACTGCCCTTTAGATGAAAGATATTGATGTTATAAATATATATATATATATATATATATATATATATATATATATATATATATATATATTTTGTTATGTTGGTCCTCCTTGTTTTCAATATTGCTTATTGTTTCCTATGCCACTAAATTGGATCGATGTGATGTTTTATACTACTGGAATTAGCTTTTTAATTAAAATACAAAAGAACCAACCTCTATACACAAGTTCTGTGCCATTTGTATAGCACTCATTTCGACCCCAGCGTGTATATGCTGTTCCTGCTGAAAAACAAAACAAAACAATTGCATTTGTTGTACATACACGCTTCAAAAGTCATTGTTTGGAAACGTGAATATATTGTCCCTTCCCCCTTTCAAGCTTGTTTAATGCTGCTCCACGACATTACTACGTTCGTTAGGGAATATGGAGTAGAGGCTTGGTGTCGCATAATCGAACTAATTACACTTGTTACAGGAAAACCATTCAAGAGGTTAGGAGATATTTATCGGACACAAAATATATGGCTTGAATCTTTGTCCTTGAACTGTGACCTTGTATTTGAGCCGGCGCCCTTAAAATAAATGTAATGCATGCCGTCTTGCTGTGGTAAACCATTGATTCGATTGTAATGCAACTCCTATAGAGAGGTTTACGAGATACTGTGCGAACACGAAGTAAAACAATCGGACAGACGGATGGAATAAATTACATCAATACTGAAAACAATTAATTTTCCCGTGCGTAACATAGAGGGAAACTGAAACAGGTGAAAGCCAATATAACAGGGTTGAGTTTTAAGTTAGTTTAATCGTATTTTATTGTAAATAATAAACACACGTGGTATACATATTTTCGACAAACAATATTATTGTACAATTGGGTTGGGCCACAAGTTATGACAACATTCAAAAATGGCCCTCTCCGAAATGGCCTTATTACAACTAAGGGACCAGTTCATAAATTGCAGAACAATGAGCACTCTCAATATTTTCCACGTTGCAAGATCAAATGTGAAGTTCAGTGTGTTTTATAAAACTTTACACTTTTATTGATGATGAAACCTTAAATTATAATAGCCCTGCTTATCATTTTGAACATTTTGACTCTAAATAACAACACGGCCATCTCCGACAAGCTTCGAGATAGATAATGGCGAAAGCAAAAAGGCGAGTTTTGAACAATTTACATTGAGCTTAATTGTTTGTGTTGAAAATGTCATTCGAAAGAATGAATTCCAGATAATTCCCTCTGATAAATAGTATTTTTTATCCCCGTTCTATTGACTCAAGAATGAAATGTGCTCACAAAAACATACAAATAAATAAAAAATACACTATAAGTTTAGCCCAGAATTAACATAACTGGGTTCTCCCATGCCGGTACAAATATAAGGTGAATTTCATGCTATTGAAATTCATTGTTGGTATAATTTAGTTTGTACCGTAGGATTAGCTTGGAAAAAACCAGAATATCTATAATTCCGGGCTTAAACTAAAGTAACAATATTATCAACCACAAAGTCCTTCGAACATCTGTACGTATACCCAACAAATTATCATTGAAATAATAACCATTTTTTTGGTTATCTACATGCACATTTTTCTTCTAATTTGATTGCGCCGACTTGATGCTATGCATCAATATTTTTCTTGTATCAATGTTAATTGCATTTATAATCTAGCAGCCTAATATTTTGGCAAAGTTATATTCATATTTTACATTAATTTTGTGTTTGTTAATCCTGGACGCAATAATTTACCAATGTAGTAGATAGTTTTTTTAAAGCAAGCATGCTTAAAGTAACATGGTATTGTTACCATTGTGTAGAAAAGTGGCCTATTAGGTTTCATACAAGGGTAATCAATTAAATTATTAATGTTATATATAATTAAATGATGTTAATGATAAATAAATTAAATTAAGATGTTGTTTCATTGATACCGTTATAGTCGTACGATTTTCAAAATGCTAGTATACAGTGTGTGTATACCACGTGATAAATTGCGTCATATATGCTACGTCGAAAGGCAACATTTTGCTTAAAATGAAGACTTAAATCAAAGATTTCTTTTCTTTATCTCCAACATTTTAAATTAAACAATGGGCAGTCCTTGCCGCTTAAAGAGCCCCGCTTTCGTATTATTACCAAAGTTTGATATGGTGATTGGTTTCATCAAACACTTCAATAAACCTGTTTTCAAAATAATGTTTTGACAGTGCTCCGTCAGACGGCCGTATTGTGAAAAGGTTTGTCGAAGTGTTTAAAGAAACTAAACTCTCAACCAATCTCTGGTAAATACCCGAAGTCGGGCTCCATATAAGCGGCATAGACTGTTGGTGTATGGAGTTTGTTATTGTACCACACATGGTGTATGGAGTTTGTTATTGTACCACACATGGTGTATGGAGTTTGTTATTGTACCACGCATGGTGTATGGAGTTTGTTATTGTACCACACATGGTGTATGGAGTTTGTTATTGTACCACACATGGTGTATGGAGTTTGTCATTGTACCACACTTGGTGTATGGAGTTTGTTATTGTACCACACATGGTGTATGGAGTTTGTTATTGTACCAGACATGGTGTATGGAGTTTGTTATTGTACCACACATGGTGTATGGAGTTTGTCATTGTACCACACTTGTTGTATGGAGTTTGTTATTGTACCACACATGGTGTATGGAGTTTGTTATCGTACCACGAATGGTGTATGGAGTTTGTTATTGTACCACACATGGTGTATGGAGTTTGGTATTGTACCACGCATGGTGTATGGAGTTTGTTATTGTACCACACATGGTGTATGGAGTTTGTTATCGTACCACACATTGTGTATGGAGTTTGGTATTGTACCACGAATGGTGTATGGAGTTTGTTATTGTACCACGAATGGTGTATGGAGTTTGTTATTGTATCACCATGGTGTATGAAGTTTGTTATTGTACCACGCATGGTGTATGGAGTTTGTTATTGTACCACACATGGTGTATGGAGTTTGTTATTGTACCACGCATGGTGTATGGAGTTTGTTATTGTACCACACATGGTGTATGGAGTTTGTTATTGTACCACACTTGGTGTATGGAGTTTGTCATTGTACCACACTTGTTGTATGGAGTTTGTTATTGTACCACACATGGTGTATGGAGTTTGTTATCGTACCACGAATGGTTTATGGATTTTGTTATTGTACCACACATGGTGTATGGAGTTTGGTATTGTACCACGTATGGTGTATGGAGTTTGTTATTGTACCACACATGGTGTATGGAGTTTGTTATCGTACCACACATGGTGTATGAAGTTTTGGTATTGTACCACGAATGGTGTATGGAGTTTGTTATTGTACCACGAATGGTGTATGGAGTTTGTTATTGTATCACCATGGTGTATGAAGTTTGTTATTGTACCACGCATGGTGTATGGAGTTTGTTATTGTACCACACATGGTGTATGGAGTTTGTTATTGTACCACGCATGGTGTATGGAGTTTGTTATTGTACCACACATGGTGTATGGAGTTTGTTATTGTACCACGAATGGTGTATGGAGTTTGTTATTGTACCACACATGGTGTATGGAGTTTGTTATTGTACCACACTTGGTGTATGGAGTTAGTGATTGTACCACACATGGTGTATGGAGTTTGGTATTGGACCACGAATGGTGTATGGAGTGTGTTATTGTATCACCATGGTGTATGAAGTTTGTTATTGTACCACGCATGGTGTATGGAGTTTGTTATTGTACCACACTTGTTGTATGGAGTTTGTTATTGTACCACACATGGTGTATGGAGTTTTTTTATTGTACCACACATGGTGTATGGAGTTTGTTATTGTACCACACATGGTGTATGGAGTTTGTTATCGTACCACACATGGTGTATGGAGTTTGTTATCGTACCACGAATGGTGTATGGAGTTTGTTATTGTACCACACATGGTGTATGGAGTTTGGTATTGTACCACGCATGGTGTATGGAGTTTGCCGTATTGTGAAAAGGTTTGTCGAAGTGTTTAAAGATAAACACACTTGTTGTATGGAGTATGTACAGTATGCTTAATTTGATAAAACTTCATACAACGAAGACAGTATACCTTAAATTATATGTAATTAAAAAACATTCGGTGGTTCTTATTTGGTTGATACATGAGCTAAAATAAATGCAAATGAAATTGAATGTTTTGATATTATCTTATCATGACATTAAGCGAGTATAGCAGTAGTGATCTAATTCTAAAATACTTTTTGATAAGAACTATTGCTTTAAGTTTTGAAAACATTTCTACAGCATTATTCAGGTATCATAAATATATATAATTTTTGTTCGATTTAACGGGATGTCACGATACAGTTCTTATTTTGACGTCAGGCGGGAGTTACATGTTCATTAACGTAACCTCATTTCCCTAGTTTTGTATAATATAAAGTTATTAAGGGATACTAACCTGACACAACGGTCCATTTACGTGAGTCGACCCCACATTTTTGTGCCGTAACCACGAATAATCCCCCACCGGATTCTCAATGTCAAATAATTTCAGTCTCTGGACTGCCTGATAGTTTTCAAACAAGAAAAAACACCAGGTCCTCGTGTTTCGTGGGATCCCGTTTCTGATAGAATGTCTGACCAAAAGGGTTATTTCAAATGTGTCGTCCATAATAAATGGATTCCAGGGCTGGTAGATCTGTGATACATTTTCGACAATGGGTGTAGTTCATTTTACAATAAGTATAGCGATACCTGTTTCAAATACAATTTTTTCCACATGGATCTCTTGGAATTTTAACCTCTTTAGACTGGATGCGTGTGACTTTATTTGGAATTTGATTATTTAGAAGAAACAATCATGATCGTCCAGGACGAATTCACACCGCGATTGCAGTGGAACCTTGAAATGGTGAACGAACCCCTTACAAGAAATGACAGGTATACACTGGCCACGCGCATATTCACATCTTCGGATACTACCACCTAGTATATAGTAAAACTACCTACTGGGAGTATTGAACGAGGAAATAAGGTATTAAATGGATATATTTTAAAACAATTTCGTGGCCTGGAGAATGTTGGCAATTTTTTCCGCGACGGGACGGGACGTTATGCCGCGATGCATTTCTAGTATCAACATGATGCAGGGATAAAGTGGACTTATCGTAACACCACTGCCTTCGTTTAGTTTAGGATACGGACCTGAGGCAACGCTCCATTTACGTGAATGTTTATTTCTATTTTAAGATGTGTTTGCACAATGCGCACACATCCGTAAAATTAAGTAAAATGCGGGGAAGCCCCCACTGTATCCGCTACGATATGTTTAAACCAAAGGTAAAACCTATTAATTTGGAAACATTTTACATTTTGGTATATCTATCTAAACTGCAATGATGTTTTCAAAAAAGCTCTGGTTAAGGACAAAAAAGGTAAGTCAGCGTCTAATATAATATGTAATTTAATTAATGTTTTAATTGTTTTTATTGGCACACATTTGAAATAACAGTAAACTTTTCTTACAGGAAAGTGTTCTTCACAAACGATTTCATAGATAAACTTAAGTTGTACTAAGCAACCCGATTGGATTGATATTTATTCTACTATTCATTTTCATGTGGGAGATTGTTGCCTATTTCTTTCTTGTATTAGATATTTCGTGAAACGAGAACAGAACTTGATTCTATATTTACAAAACCAATAGTTAGTCTTATTTCTTTTTTCTTTTACCAGTTGTATGTGTTTTTCATCGAATAACCTTTTTTGAAACGTAGCTTTTTAAATCTTATATGCAAATAGTACACCTCATTTTTCAATTCAATATCAACTGTTTTACACCAATTTGATCCACTCCTTCGCATATTAATGATCATGCGTTAATTTTGTTCTGATCATTTTTTGTAGTAATCAGCAGGTTATTTGGTAATTTCGAAATATAATGTTTTGTAACCAGGAAGTATTTATCAAAATTCACTATATCTATAAAATATTTCTAATCTGTTTGAAGGAATATTGTAAGTGTAGACGACTTTGTATATTGCAAATCATTTTAAATCAGCTTAAATTAACTTATGATGAATGTGTTTTAACAAATATTTCTCTGAAGATGTTGGTAACACATCATAAACATATTATATACCTCAATGTATAAGTAAATGGGAGAGGCCAAATATTTTTTGTCTTAAACTTCTTGTGAGATTGAATTTTAAATTTAACAGAATAAAGATAATGTTCTTTGCTATTGAGATGTCACGCTTTAAAATGAATAACCCAATTTCCCCAAGAGATATTGTTTATCACTGTTTAAAATCAGTTTGGATCTCAACGCAAAGGTCAGCCGACCGTCATTATAGGTAAGGTTTTTATGCGAAAACGCTCAAGACTAGTTCATACTGAATGTCTTTGACTTCAGTCGTTTTTGGCACAAGTGCACGAGTAAAGAAGTCAATAAAAGGTTGAAAAAGGTTATATTTATTAAAGAGTATGTTTGCATCCTGAATAGATTTTAGATGATCTTCAAATACATTCACATATTGACATCTCTGACTCATTGGCATGAAATGATAAAAATGTAGCATAAATTATTTTGAATGTTGTTATGTGGCGGTGTATATGACTGCATAGCGAGAGACCTCATTCGTATTCAAATTAAATCATATTCTTATCAGTGTCTTCTTTACCTTTCTACTTAATACTCCAGTGAGTAAAAATTACTTAAAAAACTTTAATCTCATTGGTGTGATTGCAGAACAAGCATGAAAACTCATTTAGAAGAAAAGATGTCCTGTTATCAAAAGAGGTAAGCATGCATTTAATTATTTGATGATTTTGTTTATAATCATGTCCAAATAAACAGTATTGGAAGGGAGATTAGCTAAAATCAGTTATATTCCAACACTATATATTCTATTTTAAACATTGTTTTAACTCGTGTACATGGCGTTCTTTAACGGGCGTTAATTAGTTTAATTAACGCTAAGTTCATTCTTACGACAATTGCCTCAGTCACGCTTAAAACATGAAGGATTGCATCTGGCAACCCAAACCTGAGATGCCATGATCTGTATTAAGAAACTGCACGACCTGAGAATCAAGCTGTGAGACATGTTCAGGAAATCTAACATCTTTTTAAAACTCTTCATTTGACTAGTGGGTAGCATGTTTGTTGGACATACTGTAGGGTAAATTGATATTGGCATGATTGTTTTTTATTTAAGAATTTGTACTGGGATGATATGCACCAGCGAGGATACAGCGATCCAGAATCTTCCTGCAATCACGTGAACCCAACTGTTGAAGATGACAACACCGTTTGGAAGGTACGGGGGTGTCAGGGCGAGTCAGGTCAATACTTAGATCCCCAGTGTCAAGCATTGGTTATGAAGGAAACTGTGCTTTATGGTCCAGGGATAAAGGTTCGCCCTCTTCCACCTTTGCCACAAGCTACACCCACCAGCTCTATCTACGATTATGTCGGTATGAAATGTTTGGACATTTTCAACTATTGAACTTTTTAATATGAGCATACGTAAAATCGATGTTATGGAACTTTCCCAAAACTAGATAATTACATGTTTATTTTAGATAAAGAATTTTGGTCAGATGAGCAAAGAAATACAAATGAGAAAAACCATTATGAAGAAAGGCTTCAAATTTTTAAAGAAATGATTATTTCCAACGTGGATGTACTTCCCAGTGAACATACTTGAACGGAAGTCGAACCGGCTGTCGTTTTTCAGCTAAGAAGCTGTCTCGACAATATTTACATTTAATGTACATTTACTTCTTTACTGAGGAAATTGCGGAATGTTTCGGGATGCTTCATTTTCGTTCGATGTCAAATATTGTTCAAATGTTAAAGCTTATACGAAGTCAAAACGAGGATTACGCTTACTCGTCACTTAATGCATTTACTGTTATGGTTATTCCAGAATATCCCCAAAAGTACAGAAATATTGCAACAAACAGTAGTAAACGAGACGCAATGATTTGCCTCGTTAACGAGATTGAAAAAAGCGAAGAACTTGGCCGATGGAAGCAATTTGTCGAGGCGTTGGAACGATGTGGTATGATTGATCAAATCTACGATATATTGAATACATACATATATATTTCGCAGTAAAAACCAGATACAATTAAACTTGGACAATTTCATCTTCAACCGTTAAATCACATTGAGATGTGTGACTTATGCTAGAAAGAATATTTAAAGGGACTGTACAGCAGATTGGCACCAAATAAAGTTTCTGTTTCGAATCTCAGGACAATTATTTAATAAAGTACTCTTTGATATCATATTTGTAAAAAAAAACAACACAAATGTAAAACAATGGAGTCGGAGACCGGGTTCGAACCGGTCGCAGTCCATTGTTGTATTCACTGTGCTACGAAGGCTTACCCTAAACAGTTTGAATATTTAAGCTATATACCTAACTTGGTAATCTCACGTGATAACATCGACTAGCCTTTCACGCATAAGGACTCACTTCTACGAGGTAGACATACCTAGTAATCTTTTTTAATGGAAAAATACGAAAAAACTGCGAAAAAAAATCATTGTAAACTGTGTGGTACTTCAGTTATTAAGTTTCAATGCATTGTACACATCGACAACAAGTTAATAATAGTTTCCGACAATTTTCTCCCCCCCCCCCCGCTATTTCATCAGATGGAGTATAGCGCCTTTAATGCTTACATTGTAAACTTTTTCGACGCGCAAGCGGACGTTTGTTCATTAATGATGTTTTCTTATTTCGATTTTTTTTTCTGAAGTGAACAAAAATTTACGTAGCGCTTTATTTTTTTTAGGCTATGAATATATATCCCGATGCTTAAAATGTCGTTCAGTAATTGATAATAGTTACCAAAAGAAGTTCTTAAAAATAATGAGCGTTGCAGTACGAAAACAGATCGTTCCAACGGAGTTGACAGCGTATCTTTGGAATGCCGATGTTATAAACGACGAAGACAAGCAGCGTATTGAATGTCAACAAACATTGCAAGGTGAAATTGCAGCAGCGGATTTGTTATTAGAAATCCTACCAACAAAAAAAGATAATTGGTACAAACTTTTTATTGACGCTCTTCGGCATGCCGAAATGATTGATGTGGCAAATGTGTTAGATCTTCCTGAACTACGTGAAGGAAAAACAGGTATACATTCTTGTGTTAGTTGTTTGTGTAGCAGTCATGATATTCAAACCGGCTTAAATGCGTACCTCATGCGTACTTAAGTTGCCCACGTTTCGGGTCACTGAATGTTATTGAAGTGAATTTAACAGTTTCTTCCCAAAACTGTTAGGATTGGTATCCCTATGGCGGACTTGTCAGATACATTTGCCAATTCAGTTGTCCAAACAAAATATAGTGACAATGGCATAATTGAAAAATACATAATAAAATGTCATCATGAGACCAAACGGGTAATTTCAAGCCTTATCTAGCTCAAGGGAGAATACAGTAGATTGCTCAATCGGTGAATAACTAATCAAACACTCTTATAAAGAAATATAATTTGCATTAGATTAATTGACCCTGCTTAACATCTCCACTATTGTCTGTCCTTCTTCTACAGGGCCAAAGATAATTTCCACGAGAAATGACCTGGAATTTTCACCAGCCAACTCGATGCAAGAAGTCACAGAAAGGATACAATGTAACCCTTTAAATGGTTAGTTATTTGCTCTTGTATAAAGATTTTAATGTAAAACAATAACTGTTTTTCATACGTCGACTTGTTTAAGAATAACATCGAAATGCATGGTAAATCACCTTCTATATTTAACAGTTCAAGTAAACAATGCATTACAATGAACATTTTTATAGATGGAATGATAGCAAAGCATCTTGAGCATAGAACCTCGTCAACATCACTTTATCTAGTTGAAACGAATCCTGATAGCGACACCACCGCTTTGAAAAGCACATCACCGGATGATGTAAATGAACAAAATACGAAAATGAACAATGAGAATAAAGATTCGTCGAACATGAACATAATGGAGAAAGAATTATACTCATGGTCTTCCTGGGCTTCTTTGAAATCAGTACCAGGTGAGGGATGTTAGATGTTAAAATCATGAAACACCTCGTCACTTTTGTTGAAGTTCCGCATTCCTTATATAGCAAACAAATTGAAAAATAGTAGAATATATCTAAAACATACTTTATTGGTTCTTTTATATTCAAGACATTCCTTTTTTCGTTGTCGCCCTGCATTCACGGCAAAAGGAAAGGGTGAGTTATTATACACGGATTACTTGTTTAATTGATATATACAGTCTGTAATGAGAGTAAATAAACGACATATATATAAGATCGAAAACATATTAAAATTCAAAGAAAAAACTATTTTACTCATACAGACAAAAGGCATTGTTTTATGACAGGAAATGGAATTGTCTATATCTGAAGGGGATTGTCTGAAAGTGGTGGAAGATTACGGGAATTTCTACGGTGTGCAGCGTGGAGGCAAAACTTGGCTTATTCCAAAGGACTCTGGTAAAAAAAACATAGATGGTTTCATGCTAGTTTCTCTTCCGCCGTATGTTAGTGTGATAAATGTTCGATGTTGTTTTATTTAAAAATAATTCTCATGATTTTTATTCATAACTTTATTTTCAGCAAAAGTATTCGATAAGGTACCATTTCCGTTGCCGGATGAAACGTATACATGTTGTCCTCCACTTCCAGAAAGGGATTCTCCTTCACTACCAGAAAGGACACCAGGTAGTCATCAACAACGCGAGAGCTATTTGTGTTATTTGCTTCTCAGTGCATGCGTTTTGTTTTTATTTTCTGTAATGATATATACAACTTTATATTCATTTTCTAGTGGATGCTTTCAAGATTAATGATACAACAAACGCCGCAACGTATAGTGATGATAAACGTTACGAAGAAGTTGAATCACCCCATCTACGAGGTACAGTTTCTCTTTTTCTGAGCACTTTTTCTAATATTTTTTGATAAATTTATTCTTAAACTGTAACTTCATGAAGTTTTTATCAACCAAAAATAATCCAACTACATATTTTATCTTCACATTTTATTGTTGGCATCATTTAAAAGGTTTGAAATATTTGGCTAGGTTTCATTCTTAGTTCAAGTCCATTTATTTGGACACAGTTATCAATTTTTTCCCAATATCGATGCAATTGAAAGAAATCTCATAAAGTCATTTCCCGTAAAAACCATCCGCAACCCTATTTCGCGCTACAAATACTGTCGGTAAAAAACAGAAGGTTCTCGTGCACACAGAATCTTTTAAGGGATGTCATTAAATTCAGACAAAATAAATAGCCAAAATCGTATATTGCTTTTGTTCTTATCCGCCGCATGAAAGTGTGAAAAAAGTTCAAATTCATAAAACAAATATCATCTTAAACATTTGTTTTATTCAAAAATAATAATTTGTGTTATTTGCATCTCAGTTAATGCGTTTTGTTTTTATTTTCTGTAATGATATATACAACTTTATATTATGTTCTAGTGGACGCTTTTAAGATTAATGATACAACAGACACCGCAACGGATTGTATTGATATACCATACGAAGAAGTTGAATCACCCGATCTACGAGGTACAGTTTCTCTTTTCCCAAGTACTTCGGATATTAATTGTAGTTTCAGTCAAAAATGATTCAGTTTACCTTCTGGTTTGTTGAATGTTTCAGATACTGTCGACGAAGAAGTTTGTACTCAAGGATCATTAAACGAATTGCTGGATTGCCCTCCATTTGTCAATGCATTTAAGAGGACAGAGGATTCAAGGGAAAACAATGTCAGAAATTCGAAATGTACCCGCCAATTAAGTTCTTTCCATTTATTAAAAGATAGCTCAACCCTTGATGACGTTATTGATGCAGATTGGAAAACTTTAAAGGAAGAACAAGATCGGTTGTTTGAAGCTGAAAGACTAGCTTAGGAAGAACTAGAACAGTTAAAGGCCGTTGTTAATTTAAAAAACAATATAAATGAACTCCAATGTCAAAAGTTGAAAGTTGCAAAAGATTTCGCATCCGCAGGAGAAAGATTTGAACTGCATCGCCAGAGCATAAAAAGTACTGATTTAATGGCGTTAGATATTCATTAAAGTATATACATTTATTTGAATTACAGCTTAACAAAAGAGTAAACAGATGTTGGATTGAGACAGTAACACAAACTTATATGAAGGTCAAGGTGCATCATGTGATGCAAATGTATCTTTGTGGATTTCCTTTTTAGTAAAATATATGTTTTAATGTTATCCTAAAAGCACAAAGTCTTCATAGATAAACTGTTTCCTTTATTTACATGGTTATCGTTATTGGTGCTGACCCTTGTACACAACCATTTGAATATGACATGTGTTAATGTGATAATATTCTAAATCATCATTATATTCACAGGTGTACAGGGAGGTAATTTCGATCACTTTGAACCAGAATCAGAATATTCATCGGAAGGGTATTATTCTGCTCAACACATGTTAAGAAATCGAACGGAAAAGACATCTAGAGACCTGCCACTTCAATTCGAAATGTACAGAGCATGCTCAACAGGTAGAAAGTCATGGCGGAGTAGGGCTTCGTCCTTCAAAGATTCCGCTATCTACGAATGCACTAACCTAGCACCAGTTAAGGAAGATACATAAAAGAATCGAATATATGTCTGAAAGATATAAGACATTTGACCTCTTAAAAATAGATTACATCTTTCGCCGAGTTTATGGGAAAGTTTCCATCAAGAATAGACAAGGTGCTCCTCTCATCATTGTGAGCAACATCTATGACCTTGTGAAGTATGGCTACAAGCCATCTGAGTGATCTTAGTCCTAACATGTCTTTTGCCTTAGAGCTAACCTGAAATTGACATTGCTACACATATAATATTTGTCATAAATATCTGAAAATGTCTTAGTTTTACTGAAACAAAAATCAATATCAATATTATAAATTCATCTTTTTTTTGTGTATGTATTTATCAACATTTCTTTATCTATATCTCCTTGTTTGAAATACAGTCATATTTAAATCAGAACCCTTGGGTCACATTTACAAACATCTCCACTGTGTCTTAAAAAGCTTGTGTCCTTGTTTGAAATTCGTCACATTTGAAGCATTAGCCTTGATTTACATGTCCATGGATGCATGTATAGCTTCCTTATTTTCATTTCATGATTAAAAAAAAAGATCATATGTAATCATCACCCTTGAGTCACATATACACACTGTACATGACTATCTTCCCTTGTTTATATTTCCTTGCTAGAAATATATCCTGTTTTACTAAATACACTTTGTTTCAGATATACATCCATGTATATCTTGTCTTATCTAGATTTCTTTGTCTAAGATACTGTATACCATGAATAATATGTTGCCTTGATTCAAATATTAATACATGTATCATCTTGTCTTATCCATATTTCATTGACTAAGATATACCATACATAATCAGTATCCTCGTTTCTCATACAAATACATGTATATTCTTTTTTTACCGTACATGTAAATTTTGCCTTATTTATATTTCCATCGGCTTGTTAGAAAGGTACCAACTTTGAATAAGTACTCCTGACTCACATACAAATACATGAAGGCATACATGTAAACGTTGTTTTATCCATAGTGCATTGCCTAAGTTAAAAACCATTCATAGATAGTATCTTTGAAAAAAATGTGACCCACAAATAAATACATTTCATTATATTATCTTGTTTTATCTATATCGCCTAGTCCGTAATTGAAGTACACAATAGTTAAATCAGTACAGCTTGTTTCAAATAACATGTTTATAGCAATATCATATATCATCTATGTAATGCATGTATTATCTTGTTTAATCCATAGTTCTTTGTAATATAGGTACATCATATCTGAATCTGGACAGCATGTTTAACATATACATATTTTATCCACATTTCCTTGTTTGAAATGCATGTACATCACATTTGGATCAGTAAAGGCTTGTCTCACATATGTATACATGTCTATAGCAAGATATACCATTCCATGTAGTTAACCTCTTAGAGGCATGTGCCTACATGTCCCTCTAATCTCTGAAACTTGTCTCATCGATGACAAAACAGTCCTGTTTTAGTATAGAAATTTTTTGGTTACTGTAAATAATGAATCTTGAACATTTGATTTTATTTTTATCTCAATTTCATTTAAGAAATTGAGTAATACTTTAATCATAGAACTAGCATTATCAAGATTGTGATTAATTTTGATATTGGCTAGTATCTGTTTTTAATATAGATGTATACGGTATATCTATCTAAATAATACTACTTTAAAAGATTATCATGTATGATGTACTTAAATGTTTATTTTTAAGTATGTAAGTATTCTCTGTATCTATACCTAACGATATCAGTTTTCTCAGATCAGTATATACTGTGAGTCTTTATCTTAAGATTATGTTACGTTCTTCACCCTTTACAATGCGCCTCAAAACTCAAGACTTCATTTCCTCTTTAGAGTGATTTATTTTTAAAAGTGATCTCTTACCACATTGTATGTAAAAATACCTCAAACTAAAGAGCATGTCTATGATTATCGGATAAATTATAAACTCAAATAGTCAACACTTATACTAGACATTTAAACAACAAGAACCCTAACCTTTTTCTTAGAAAATATTCCAATCAATTTAGTGATTACTATTAAAATACCCCATGATTGCAACCCTCAATAGTTGTAATGATATCAGGATATACATATATAAGCCATTGAGATTAATTTTTTACATTTAAATTTTAATTTGATTTATTCTTATATTTAAAGACAGCTGATTGTAAATTCAACATCCCATCAACTTGCTGATCTCTTTCCATCGAGAAAACTTTTATCCCCTATAATAACACATCACTATCTTTCCCCACCCCTGTGTTCTTCCTCAGAACCCTCCTTAGCATGTTATTAATCCTCTCTGGCGACATTCACGACAATCCGAGTCCCTCACTCTCCTCCTCGACATGCTAACAGTCATCAGACTCGAATCTATCTATGGTTCACAACAATGTTCAAAATGTTACAAACAAAAGAGATATTCTTTTTGCTGAGCTTAATCGCTTTCATGTACTGGCATTTACTGGAACATGGTTGAAGAACAGTGTTGCATTTCACGACATACTTTTTCCTAACTACAGTATTCCCTTCAGGCGAGATCGTCCGTCTGACAGCCATGATGGGGTATTAATTTATGTCAATGATAGCATTAAGGCATTTCGTCGAACTGATATTGAACTAGGTGATATCGAAGTTATTTGACTTGAAATCATAGTTAGAATTAAGCATGTACTTCTTGGTCTATTTTATCGACCACCTAATACAAACGCAATGGTTTCGAATCTCATCAACCATTTAATTGGTCTCGCGTTTGATAATGGAATTAAAGATATTTTTGTTACTGGTAATCTAACCTTGATCAATTTAAGCATTTAACCTAACAGAAGTTCAACGACATTTCTCAACCACGCATAGACCTTATCTTAGTCTCCTCACCTGAGCTTATTCCAATATACTAGTAGTTGGTGAACCTTTTCTTGACCAGTCAATACGTTTTCATTGTCCAAGCTTTAGTTGTTTTAAGTACAATAGAGTAGGTAACACTTCGTTTAAGCGAACAATATGGAAATGTTCGGATTGAAACTATGAACTTCTTTGAAAAAATATATCTTTATTTGGCTGGAATACATGCTTTGATCAGAATATTGATACCCATGCAACAAATTTCACTCAGCAACTCTTGTATTTCTGTGAATCATGTATCTCAAACAAACCTGTCACTGTTCTAACATCACACCCTCCCTGGTTTGACAACGAAATTCGTATGCTAACAAGAGATCCAAAACAACCAACATCCTGGCACATCTAGCAACCTATCAGCAGTTACCAAATGAAACTGATCATCTAATTTGCTCAGCAAAGCACTCTCATTTCAACAAATTAGCATCTGCATTACGGGAACAACATCAAACCACTGATTTTTGGAAACTTATCAAGTCCTTTACGCAGCATTCGAACGCAAAACAAAACACCTCACATAGTTACAACAATAACAAGATATATGAGGACCGCTTTAACAAAGCAAATATCCTTTACACGTATTTTCAATCTCAAAGTAACCTCGACAGCTCCAATGCAAACCTTCCTTATATCTATAACAATGCAGACACTGCCTTATTATCTAATATCGTTATCACTCCACAGGAAGAGTCAGACGCTCTTCATATTCTTCTGAAAGGTAAAGCCTCTGGACAAGATCTTGTAAACGGTGCAATTCTTAATGAAGTTTCAAAGAGCTTTCAACCCCTTTAGCAGGACTGTTCACTCATTCGATGCAGCATAGTAAGGTCTCTTGACAATGTAGACTCGCACAATTTTTATGCAATCTTTAAGAAAAATGACCACAAGGATGTTGGAAACTACAGACCTATATCTCTGCTAAGTATCATCAGTATAGTTCTAGAAATAATTATCCATAAACACGTATTCAACTTTATTTGGCAAAACAATACTATTAGCTAATTTAAAACATAAACACAATCAGGATTCATTCCAAACGTCTTAACCGTGAACCAACTGACATATGTCTATCATTCATTTTGTCAAGCTCTCGATCAAGGCAAAGAAATAAGAGCCATTTATTATTGAAGTCTGAATATAATATATCAAATCAAAATAAAATAACATCTGTCAAATGTTATTCCTAAATTATGTATTCAACTTGACAATAAATATTTACAGAATGATCTTCAAAAACAGAAACCGCTATTGAATAAAGTCACACTTTAGAGCAATTCTGCTTTGTCATTCTTGCTCTACCGCAATGACAATATTTCGGCGATTCCGCCTTTTTAAGCAGTACCGCATATTTTACTTAACATTTTAATAAATTTATTCACCGCGATACCACATCAGCCTGTTCTAATGCTAGTTCTTTTACTGCGAACCCGCAACTTTTACAAATCAAGGGAGGCTAATCTAACTCTATGTAAGTGTTCATACAACACGGTCATTTTCCCTAAAATTAATATTAAATGCAAGCATTCTGATTTGTAGATTTGTATTTCCCTTTACACTTTTATATTAACCATAAAAATGTTTATCAGTCAGCAAATCAAACCATCGATAACTGTATCTATAAATTATGCATTTTGGCACACATACGTCTAATGCAAAGCTGATTTCATACATGGACACACAACATTACGTCTTGATAAATCAGACGCCATTTTCGTAATAATTCTTTGAATAACTTTTCCATAAAACCACAATATAATATCGCTAAAATAATTAGCCCTATGGGCAAACGTCGGCCATATAAACGCAGCATAGCCTTTTTGTATTGCTTTGACAGAGATTGACATTAAGGTAGGCGGATCTTTTAAAAATATAAGGATTTTAATAATAATTTTTTTTTAGTGATATTTACTCGTGATTTCTTTATGAAATAAATAGGTCCTTTTGTTATCTTGAAGTAATTATCGTAACTTTCAGCAGTGAATTGTGGACCAACTACGACATAAGTGTGTCTCTTTCAAATAAACAGAGTTGCTTCAGAAGAGGCAAACTATGTCCGTTTACTTTTTTTTGTTTTAGATAGCTTAATGAGGTGTCTTAGGTACACCAGTACTGGTTTATACTGAGCAAACGGACTCGAACGTTTACTTTAAGCAATCGAGAAAATACTTAGTTTTCGTAGTATACCTCTCATTTATTTCTGTGGCTTTAGAATGTGCCATTGTTTTATGTTATTTGCTCTTCTTTTTTGTACTCTTAATTTCAGATAATGCAAATATCAATCGAAAGAAAACCGACTGTCATAATATTTTGTTGCGTTGATATTAAATTTCATTAAGGTGATTCAATTTTTTTAGATAGTATTATTCTTGTTTTTGACCTTAATTAGACAGCACTAATTAGTTTTTTTTTATAAAATATGCTGTGCATGCTTACATAACATTACATAACGTAACAGTTATTAAGCTTTATATATTACAACTCTCATAGCCAACAAATATAACTCACAATATGCGTGAAGATTAAACAGAGATATTGACATGACAGTGTTATAACAATTGAAAAGTTGTTAAGGATATTGAATCCATGCAATTAGGTGAATAAAGTGATGTTAGAGAAATAGGATGTGCTTGTCCTTGCCAATGCCAATAATGCGATAATTCATACTATTTTTGTTTGCAGATTATATTTCATTAGTATTTAAATAACACAAACTATCTTAATAAAGCGTAACATTACAACCGAAACGTTTAAGACTTAGACATTTTAAACAATGGAAATATTGCAAATCAAATGAAATAAAATCTTGTTCTTGTTCATGATAACTTCAATTTAAGTCCTTCCCTCCAAAAACAAACACGGTATGGAACTGTTGTTGGCTTGATATTTCTGTACAGCGACCATCTTTATATTTTGTCCCATTTCGTGTTGACCGTTGCAGTGCTATGAACTGAGGGGATATATTGGCGCTGGCAGGTTAGGGTCTGGCAGTCGTTCAATTTGATCCATGACAGCTGGTGGTACTACAACAACGGTTCTAGATATCGCAGGGACATGCTGAATTGTCAAGCTAAATCGCAGATGCATGATTCGCTGTAAAACACGTAGGTGTTCATGGTCGTAACTGACATGCTGAGCCATTTCGTTCACGTCTTATAAACATCGAGCCCTGAAATATATGATACAATGAGTTAGTCCATAAAACATAATGCAAAGTATTTCGTATCAAGCGTAGAACATATAATCAGATATTCGCAATCGCAACTTGCCTTATTTCTATTACCAGTGCTAATCGCGACCTGTAAGGAATAAGAATGAATGTCTTTAATCAAGTGACAAGAAGCTATTTATACTACTACTACTACCCACCCCCCATATTTAACTTAACGAAAAATATTAACATTTTAACAAAATCAGATATTCGCGATCGCGACTTTCGTAGCAAATGCGTTTCACGCCTTCGTATCAAGCGTAGAACATAATAATCAGATATTCGCGATCGCGACTATCGTAGCAAATGCGTTTCACGCCTTCGTATCAAGCGTAGAACATACTAATCAGATATTCGCGATCGCGACTTTCGTAGCAATTGTGTTTCACGCCTTCGTATCAAGCGTAGAACATAATAATCAGATATTCGCGATCGCGACTTTCGTAGCAAATGCGTTTCACGCCTTCGTATCAAGCGTAGAACATAATAATCAGATATTCGCGATCGCGACTTTCGTAGCAAATGCGTTTCACGCCTTCGTATCAAGCGTAGAACATAATAATAAGATATTCGCGATCGCGACTTTCGTAGCAAATGCGTTTCACGCCTTCGTATCAAGCGTAGAACATAATAATCAGATATTCGCGATCGCGACTTTCGTAGCAAATGCGTTTCACGCCTTCGTATCAAGCGTAGAACATAATAATCAGATATTCGCGATCGCGACTTTCGTAGCAAATGCGTTTCAAGCCTTCGTATCAAGCGTAAAACATAATAATCAGATATTCACGATCGCGACTTTCGTAGCAAATGCGTTTCACGCCTTCGTATCAAGCGTAGAACATAATAATCCGATATTCGCGATCGCGACTTTCGTAGCAAATGCGTTTCACGCCTTCGTATCAAGCGTAAAACATAATAATCAGATATTCGCAATTGCGACTTTCGTAGCAAATGCGTTTCACGCCTTCGTATCAAGCGTAAAACATAATAATCAGATATTCGCGATCGCGACTTTCGTAGCAAATGCGTTTCACGCCTTAGTATCAAGCGTAGAAGATAATAATCAAATATTCGCGATCGCGACTTTCGTAGCAAATGCGTTTCACGCCTTCGTATCAAGCGTAAAACATAATAATCGGATATTCGCGATCGCGACTTTCGTAGCAAATGCGTTTCACGCCTTCGTATCAAGCGTAGAACATAATAATCGGATATTCGCAATCGCGACTTTCGTAGCAAATGCGTTTCACGCCTTCGTATCAAGCGTAGAAAACAATAATCGGATATTCGCAATCGCGACTTTCGTAGCAAATGAGTTTCACACCTTCGTATCAAGCGTAAAACATAATAATCGGATATTCGGGATCGCGACTTTCGAAGCAAATGCGTTTCACTCCTTCGTATCAAGTGTAAAGCATAATAATCGGATATTCGCAATCGCGACTTTCGAAGCAAATGCGTTTCACGCCTTCGTATCAAGCGTAGGACATAATAATCAGATATTCGCGATCGCGACTTTCGTAGCAAATGCGTTTCACGCCTTCGTATCAAGCGTAGGACATAATAATCAGATATTCGCAATCGCGACTTTCGTAGCAAATGCGTTTCACGCCTTCGTATCAAGCGTAGAACATAATAATCAGATATTCGCGATCGCGACTTTCGTAGATATTGCGTTTCACGCCTTCGTATCAAGCGTAGAACATAATAATCAGATATTCGCGATCGCAACTTTCGTAGCAAATGCGTTTCATGATTCGTATCAAGCGTAGAACATAACAATGAGATATTCGCAATCACGACTTTCGTAGCAAATGCGTTTCACGCCTTCGTATCAAGCGTAGAACATAATAATCAGATATTCGCAATCGCGACTTTCGTAGCAAATGCGTTTCACGCCCTCGCGATTTTCGTAGCAAATGCGTTTCACGCCTTCGTATCAAGCGTAAAACATAATAATCAGATATTCGCAATCGCGACTTTCGTAGCAATTGCGTTTCACGCCTTCGTTATTGCAATACCGTTCTCATCACGACTTGTGTGCAAATACGATTCGCGCCTGCCGTATTACAATAGCGTGCTAATCGCGACCAGTAAGGAATAAGAATGAACGTTGATCAAGTTTTAAACCAAGTGAGGATAGTGATTTAAGTGACGGATATAATGATGACAATGATAGGGACAATCATAATTTAGAAGAAAGTATTGGAAATGCTGTGCTCATTTGTGTAATTGACATTTAACAAGCCCGTCGAAATGTGGGTTACAAGTTGACACTGAAAATGGTTGAAACTCTGAAGATGGCGATGCATTTTTCATGCCATTTTCTGGACATATTGGGCTTACATGCGAGTTGTCAGAGGATACAGAAGCTATCGATTTGTTAAACATTATGTTCGACAATGAAATGTGGCAGATATGTATCACCCAGACGAATATACATCCCGAAAATAAGCTTGTTACAACGCAGTTGATACCACATAGCGGAATGCAAAAATGGATTCATGTCACTATCGACGAAATGAAGAATGCAATATATACAAATTATCATAAAATATTTTTTGTCTTTGTCACTAATTTATTATAGGTTTTGTGGTCCATACAGATAGCGTTCACCTACGGTGATGTTTCAAATAAAATTCAAATTGTGACTGCCAGCTTTATTTGGGTTAGCGCTTGTTGACTAGTATTGATCAATTTATAGCATCGATCAGCGTAATCATTTTAATTGTAAAGCAGCTTTTATCTTCAACAAAACGAACATCTACGGACTTCCAGTTTATATCGTTCTTGTTTTTTATAACATACTGTACATAAGTGACAATGTACGGGATTTTACAGTGTTGCAATTGAATGATGCGTGAGGGCAACCATGTGGGTGAACCAAGTAGGAGGTGTCATATAACATGGAGTTGATCAAATAACCTCACACATACTTATCGTGATAAATAACAGTTTTAAACTAAATCAGGTGTTATTAAAATAGCTCACGCTATGTGAATGAATGCATCGTTATCAAGGCTGTGCGTCGAAAACGGCAGACACTCATAATTGAGGCTACATTGTAAGTCAGTCAGCAGATTTTACGTAGAATCTTATTGATAAAGATGTATTTTCGTTCGATGCTTTCACTACGTCCTTTTTCATTCAATAAGATTGTCCTTAATATATTCATTTCAAAGCAGCGACTCCTTTAATTGTTTTGTGTTAAAGATGCACTCTTATGCCTACATCAGATTTACCACAAATAATAACATTGTTTTAATATTTTAAAAAGGATGAATAAATGTCGAAAACAATTGTTCTTATAAAAGATACCGAGTTTAACTTGAAAGAAATGTACATAAAGCACGGTATTTCTACCTTATGAGAATATAGTAGAGGATAGTAAATCTTTTAGATCATTTAGTATTTTTGCGTTTTCAGCTATGAAATACACGATTACAATCTTGTTATCAGTAATTTATATTTTCCATTAATGCATAATTTGGTAAGTAGTTAAAGGTTTATCACTTAAAATTTATGTTTGTTTTGCATATGTTTGTATTGATTTTGAATAAGAGTGTCACTTTAAATATCAAGAAGGGAGTATGTCGTTGAATGTAATTGACCTGTTTATTCATCAATCTAGTATATCTTCTTAATTTGAATTAAGTAAGAGTGAAAGATCGAAAACTGTCCATTATGTCAGAGAAAGAACGATACGAGTCATGTAGTGCTGCCATAATGGACAGTTTGAGGCGTTTCACTTTCTTAAAACGTGGAAACAACGAGGTCCAAATAATGATTTTCATGGCGCTTTTGTCAGCTTAATGGAGAAATTGTCACGCCCATTGAAAATCAAAATAAATTGTTTTGCCTGTATATACATGTACATATAAATTGTAAATAACTATTTTGGTTATTAGTTCAAATAATCATTTTCAAAATTTAACTTCTATGCGTATATAACAAGTGCAAATGTGTTTTCATTTTGCATTATTTGCTTAATAAAATTTGATGACATTGACTGTAATCTGAAGAGGTCAACAGGATGTATAGAAATATGATATAAAGCTGCCTCGGAAAACTTTTTTTTATGTGAAGAAAAAAATATGTAAAATCCCCTCAAACTAATAGGTTCTCAGGGGTATTTCCAAAGTGATAATGATCTTATGGGTAAACCAAAACAAACAATTGTTCATGAATAAGATTTATCCGATATAACGAAGATAACAGGTATAAACTCAGGTAAAAGCAAAAGAACAAGAAACAACAAGAGCAAAAATTGATAGAAAAGGACATTTTGACATTGCTTACGATTGTTCTAACTCTGATATAGACACTGACACTGTTACTTGTGTGTCCAGTAACGTCAGTGTAAGGGCTATTACAGACGTTGTTAAATCCTACAATATGTCAAAGAATCAGTCCAACAACGACTGAACGCCTATAGCATCAAGTATGCACAGCATTGACAACGTCAGTGTTTATATAGCCATAGAGGACACTCAGGTTGATAACCATTCTCAATCTCAACCTCAATCTCAATTTCAAATTGTACTTCCGCAGAATCTGTCACAGCAACAATTTTTCTTTCACCCTGTAGATGGGCCTATGTTTTTTTACAATCTCAAGCCCAACTAACGTATAAAGCTAAAGTCAACATTTTAAAGGGAAGGAAGCAACTAAGGACCAACAAAATAAACATTTATCTAAAAGAGGATTTAATTTTTGCTAGACGTAGTCTAGTTTTCATCAAGACTGGACTGGATGGTCCTCTCATCATTGTGAGCAACATCATCCATGGCAATGTGAAATATGGTTACATGCCATCTGAGTGATCTTAGTTCTAACATGGCTTCAGTCTTGGAGCTAACCTGAAACAAAAAAAAAAACAATATCAATATGAAACATAAACACATCTTTTTCAATTGGTATGCATTTATCAACATTTCTTCATTTTATATATTTCTTTGTTTTAATATAAGTACAGTCATTTTTAAATTAGAAACCTTGGTTTACATTTACACACATCTACACCGTCTCTGAAATAGCTTGTTTCCTTGTTTGAAATTCATCATACATTATTTGATGCATTAGCCTTGAATAACATTTATATATATGCATGTATAGCTTCCTCATTTTCATTTCAATATTTAAAAAAAATCATATGTAATCATCACTATTGAGTCAACACACTGACTATCTTGAGTTATTTATAGTTCCTTGTTAGAAATATGTCATTTTTGACTAAATACACTTTGTTTCAGATATACATCCATGCATATCTTGTCTTATCTAGATTTTCTTGTCTAAGATAATGTATACCATGAATAATGTGTTCCTTTGATTCACATATTAATACATGTATCATCTGGTCTTATCTATATTTCATTGTCTAAGATAAATACCATACATAATCAGTACCCTCGTTTCTCATACAAATACATGTATATTCTTATTTTACCGTACATGTAAATTTTGCCTCATTTTTATTTCTATCAGCGTGTTAGAAATGTACCAACTTTGAAAAAGTACTCCTGACTCACATACACATACATGTATACATACATGAAAGCCTTGGTCTATCCATAGTGCATTGCCTAAGATAAATACCATTCATAATAGGGATCCTAATGTCACACTTTAGTGCTATTCTGCTTTGCCATTCTTGCTTGATTCCACCTCTTCAAGCAATACTGCATATTTTACTACTCATTTTAAATACATTTATTTGCAGCGATACCACATCTGCCTTTTTTAATATTAGTTGTTTTCGGCGAACCCGCCACTTTAACAATTCAAGGGACCCTAATCTAACACTATGTAAGTGTTCATACAATATGCTCATTTCCCCTTAAATGAATATTTAATGCAAGCTTTCTGAATTGTAGATCTGTATTTCCCTTTCCACTTTTACATTAGCTATAAAAATGTTTATCAGTCAGCAAATCAAACCATCAATAACTGTATCTATAAATTATGCATTTTGGCACACATTCGTCCAATGCGAAGCTGATTTCAAACATGGACACACAACATTACGTCTTGATAAATCAGACGCCATTTTCGTAATATTCCTTTGAATAACTTTTCCATAAACAACAACAACAACAACAACAACAACAACAACCTAATATCGCTAAATTAATTAGCCCTATGGGCAA
Organism: Mya arenaria; assembly: GCF_026914265.1. Lineage (NCBI taxonomy): Eukaryota > Metazoa > Mollusca > Bivalvia > Myida > Myidae > Mya > Mya arenaria. Next base: position 43,037,796 of record NC_069135.1, read on the forward strand.
ACGTCGGCCATATAAACGAAGCATAACCTTGCGTTTTCTTTATGAAATATATAAGTCATTTTTTTATCTTAAAGTAATAATTGTAACTTTCAGCAGTGAATTGTGGACCAACTACGACACAACTATGTCTCTTTCAAATAAACTAAGTTGCTACATAAGAGGCGAAATACGTCCGTTAACTGTTTTTGTTTTAGATAGCTTAATGAGGTGTCTGCCTCTCACAAAAGACGTAATGGGTTCAATCCTGGCCAGGTGTTCATTTTCATAGCCTTTTAGGTACATCAGTACTGGTTTATACTGAGCAAATTGACTTGAGCGTTTACTTTAAGCAATCAAGCAAATACTTAGTATTCGTAGTATACCTCTCATTTATTTCTGTGGCTTTAGAATGTGTCATTGTTTTATGCTATTTGCTGTTTCTTATTTTGTACTCTTAATTTCAGATAATGCAACTATCCATCGAAAGAAAACCGACTGTCATAACATTTTGTTGAGTTGATTTTAAATTTCATTAAGGTTATTCAAATTTTCAGATATTACAATTCTTTCTTTTATCCTTTATTAGACTTGCACTGATTATTATTTTATAAAATCATCAATATGCTATGCATGCATACATTACATAACATAACCTAACATTTATTAAGCTTTGTATGTTACAACACTTATAGCCAACAAATATATAACTTACAATATGCGTGAAGATTAAACAGAGATATCGACATTACAGTGTTATCAATTGTAATGCTGATAAGGATATTAAATCCATGAAATTAGGTGAATAAAGTGATGTTAGAGAGATAGCATGTGCTTGTCCTCGTAAGCTTAAATCGTTATACAAATGTTGACTTATATTGACTATTATAATAAAAGAAGATTTATGCGAGAGTTTATATTATTTTTCTTTGCAAATTATATGTCATTTGTATTCAAATAGCACACATTATCTTAATATAGCGTAACATTACAACCGAAACGTTTCTGACCTAAAAATTTAAAACAATAGAAATATTGAAAATCAGTCAACTTATACAAAGGAAGATATATAAAGCCTATTACCAAAGCATTGTAAATGTAAAGTGCATTTTCGCATGAGTATTTATACTTATACACTTTGATATAATTTATAAGGTGTATGATGTTACTAAAATGTTCATTTCTATAATCCTCTTCATTTCCTCAACGACTACTAAGGAATAACAAACAAGGCAACATCATTTCAAAAATTCAATTATTTCAAATATTGAAATGCAGTAGAGCACTTGGACATTGACTGATGTACATCATAACATACAACATTACTTATACAATTAAATATAACATATTTTATCAAGTCACTCGATAATATCATTTAGCTAACAATATATGTAAGAAAATGGTAAACATTTTACACACATATCAGATCCATCAGTGATAATCCTCGTAATACTATCATTATTATTATGAAATTTCAACTTGATCAAAACGCCGTTACTCAGTCAAATGTTCAAAGTTGAATGACTTTCAGCGCCAAAACTTCTCATGCACTTTGAAACTATGAACGCCACCTATCGGACATTACTTTCAATAAAGGGAAATTAATTTTCTTCTTATTCATTTCATTCAAACTAAGAAAATTATATTTCCTTTTACCTTGGATGTATTTCTTTGATATGTCTTTATCATATCTCCAAGCTTTAGAGTATGCAGATGAAATTTCCTTGAAGAATTAGCAAGAACATGATTAACACTGATTGCTTTACTTGTGAAGTCCATCCAGGAATTGAATAAGTTGTTGATCTGAACGCATGTAGAAGGTATATTGTGATGATTAGTGTTATGCTAACAAATAAACAATCTGAAAATATCAACATTATCACTGATGGTTGAGAAATTAAAACGAGCCTTATGAAAAACAATTTAATTCAAATAATATCAAAAGCAATTTTAAAACAGATGCATTCTTACATAACAAAGTTATCTTAATATTTACCTTTTCAAACAATGCGTTCAACAGATCGGTTGTTTTGCCACATTTTACCTTACTGTTATCGTTTTGCAGACATATATCTGTTTCAATGTTTATTTGCTCACTATCCGGCATAGCCCAAAATATGCCATGTTCGGAAGGCGTGGAATACTGGTCGCATTTCGATACTTTCGGGATTTAATAGTCGTTCCAATGTCTGCTCAACCTATAAACAAAGCAAACGTAACAGCAAATCATGACCTTACTATTTAAGGCTACAATACCATCGGTTTTGGGAAATAAGAGATATTATTTCACAAATGAGTCTGGGCTTCAGTATATAACCTGTCTTGATACCATTATGCCCTGCAATAAATTATGCAGCGTTTTGTTTTTTAAAAAAAAGATATAGAAGTATTTTATCATAGGTATAGCTTATGAATGAATTATAGTACCTCTTCTGTATAAGCGGGTTAACCTTCATAACACTCAGTGAATTCAGGAACATGTATATATGTTGTGGGTTCAAGCTTGATGATAACCCGGTGAAACTTTCAAAAGCTAGAAAATAATAATCGCCAATGTTTACGGATCAATCATGTATGCAATATATCACGTACAGTTCTAATACGACAAGGTCATTATTCTACTTTTTATAAGTCTATAATCACTAATTTGGAATCCTCAACCTTATAGATCAATTGTCTTTTCTTGTTTTAGTTATTTTGACGTAATTCGATCATTCGTTCAAAGCACACGAACGTGTTGCATAAAAATTACTTGGTTCAAATGAATAGTGTCTTCAAGTTGGAATTATTTGATCAATGTTGACATTGTAAAATAATGCAATGATGTAACTACCGATACTCGTATTATTCATGCTTCTTGGATCAACAAATATTGCAATAGTTTTGAGACAAGAAAACGAGCTAAAAGGGTATTGGCTGCGTTACTGTGTCAAAGTATCATACAATGGCTCTAGCAGCCCCGAATCAAGTTGAAGGACTGCCAAACCTTAGCTTGCCAATACTATTTCACCATTATTTAGAGGTTAATACACGGCGTAGCCGGGCTGTTGAGTGATAATTGGCCCGAGCGACTCATAATGGCCCGAGACGTAGTCGAGGGACATTGTGAGCACGAGAGCCAATTTTCACTCAACGGCCCGGCTACGCCGTGTATTAACCTCTTTAATACATATGTATGTTTTTCTTACTTGTAAGTCTACAGTTTGCTTTTTAAAGTTTACCTGCTATCCAATTTTGCTTATTTGCTCTCGCTTGACAACGATGAGTTAACTCACGGCGACCTTGATAAACATGATATGTGGCACATTGGAGTTTATAAAATTAGGAAATATCTAATAAATTCTATAATGTTTTAGCAAAATGATGCCTTAATGTACGAGTCTTATTATGGTATAATTCAAATAAATAAAAAATGGCGCATTGAAGTCTAATTCACTATTGCTTATTTAAAATTAAAGTCTATTTTAAAAACATCAACATCTCAACATTATGTCACTTGATGGGACAAATGTGCAGCCAGAAGGATGTCGAACCCGGGTACTTCGAGTGCTATAACGACTGAGAGATACCGTGATCTTAAAAAAGAAAAACAAGGTCATAATAATGTAGTATTGCCATGACCCTGTAATTATACCGATTACTCATATTGAACATTTTTTAAGGCAAATAACAATAACATAAAATTGTGTGCTTATTAAGCATAACAGTTCACTTAGCTTACAAAATGTCTATACAATTCAAGTGAATGAAGGTATTTATTTATTTTGATAGGTGCTACAAGAAATCTATATTGTAAATTATTCAGGATTGCAAAATCGGCGAATCAATCTGAATTATAGTAATAATTCGGCTAATTATATTGCTTTTTGGGGATGCCTGGTTGAAACTTCTGGAGATATAAGGAAATTGGCTTTCACGGTTTATTAATATCATTTTCAAGCAAATCTGAAAACATTTCTGTTGGAAACTTTAGGGGTATAACTGTTTCATTTTTGTAATTAATGATGAGCTTTTTGGTACTTATTGAGAACTTGTCATCGAAAAGTCAAAATCGATTTTTAAAGAGATGGAAATAGTGTAAGTTTTTCACATAAGTATTGTAATCGGTAAAACTCGTTCTGTTTTATTTCCTGTACATCTGCCTTAAAACACTTGCTAAAATTTGGCGATTATTGAATCATCTACGATCAACAATAAAAATAGAAAGAATGAAAAACATGCATATAGATCACCAAAAAAAAGATAATATTAACTTTAGTGATTCCATGTTAATTATACATTTGTTCGAAATACTTCATTGTTTATAATACTGTAACAATTGTTTTTGTTTTTGTGAGCACACTAACTGTTATGAGTAAATTAAAAGGGGATAAAACGACTGTACATTATAAGGAAAATCTTGAATTAAATATTTGGAATGTCAATTTATGAACAAACAATTAACTTTGATATTTGTTTTTCAAAACTCCCTTTGTGCTGCTCGCCAAGGGAGATTACTGCATATGAGATTGAGAAACATATTGGAAATTGTTATCGTTCCGTGTAACCTTCATCTTTTCGGAAAAATGGTATTTAAAATCAATATTTCAAAACACAATCTTCAGGGCCGTTATAATTTAGAACTTCGTTATCAATTTTTTAGATTTTTAAAACACACCGTACTTCACACTTAACCGTAGATACAGTCGTCGTATCACGCGCTCTCAATATCATCAGCCTCTACCCCATCTGAGGATATTGTTTTATTCTTAGTGCAATTATAAATTATATACATTACTATAGTTTTATATTTTGTTGGCTATGAAAGGCAGTATCAGCCAGTGTTTCTTGTGATAAAGTAAATTTGATTAAACATAAAAACTATCGTTTCACCTATTTCATCATAAACCAGACCTTCTTCAAATTATTTTCAGAACCATATCACTTATTCTACATTTTCACGTATATACAAACTCTAATTTTTCTGACTACTAAATGTTTAACCAATACTTAAAGCTGACCCTTATTCGCGGGTACCGGCAGATGTTAGCCCTAGACTTCCCCTACGTAACAGCATCCGGTCTTCAGTCGTCTAATTGAGTCATTCTAGTAGTATTAATACACCCGTCCTCCAAAAAGTCCACATACTCGCTAATTTAGGCAAAATATGTGATGTTTGACCCTTGACCGCAAATGTATCTAATTGTTTTATACTTAAAGTATAAGAAATTCAGTACCTTATTAATGAAAAAAACACACTGCAATAATGACAAATTCTTCATGACAGATGTATATTATGTAAAATACAAAAAGTATATTCGTGCAGCCGTCGCAACGTATGTGTTTAATGTAGTTTTTTTTTTTAATTTTCTCCCTCTTATTATCTTTTAGAAATCAACATCGTATAACTTCAAATTTGAATGTGTTCTTTAACATTTTATTAGACCGTACCAAGTTGGTTGTATATTAAGCCTCATGTGTAAATTTCAATGACAAAAATTGCAAACAAACGTTGAGAACATAAGCCGGTCAGGAAAGCTATATCTTTACAATAACTTAAAGACATTCAAAGTTTTAAAGACATCGCTGACGCTGATTGCGAGCAACTTTTAACCGAGAATGAGCAATTAAAACGAGCAAAAGAGCTGTTCCAAGCAGAACTAGAACATTAAGAGGACATAAATCATTTGAAACATGACATAAATGAAATTGGAGCAAAGAAAGTACAACTAGTTAGAGATGTTTCCAAAGTCGATGAAAAATACTTGGCTTTGCGGGAAGATATTTTAGGTTGGGCCATATATCTTTACTCTTTGTTTGTCAAAAAAGATTCATACAAAACTCGAGATTAAAAAAGGGCATACATGATTGTTCGTTAATGAATAATATACGTTTAGTATGATAAAGAAATGCGAGCAGAACGAGAAATTATCGTTAACCTTAGTCGATCACTTTATGTCAACAATCTCATCGCTACACATAACAACCCATTACTATGTTCATATCATCTATTAAAGTTATTGCTTTTTGGGGTTATTCAGATAAGGACTTTATTATTCAAAGCAATTGTCACAGACGTTAGACCCCCCCCCCCCCCCCACGAAACGAACTAGTAATATACCTGACCAATGACGAGCACAGGCGAGTGGTAAAACCCTTGATTTGAAAATTTCATTCGTTCAATGATTCAGCTTATATGTCTGACATGGGAACCATGTATGAGGAACAGGAAACTGCAGAAAATTAGAGTGGTTTTCAGTGACTTAATCATCCTTGTCCTTATTGTCCAACTAATTTACTATGACAATTAGTCATATGAAAAATAGTCATTGTTTTATTTAATCGTTTGAAATATTAGTAAAAGTGCTTTGACTAACACGCCGGGTGTTTCCAATCTGAATACTGCTATGCAAACTCATCAATACATTTGCCTACCTACTTTTTTGAAGATTTGAAGAATGTCCCGTCCATGTGTTACTTCTATATTAAAGCTTTGTTCATTTCTTTCATTCGGTGCAGTCTGACATCCATGTTATGGAACTGCGTTGTCCGGCGACTTGTGTCATTTATTGACGACTTTTCTTCCGAAACCAGTTCAACATTTCTTTGAACATCTGCTCATCTCGTTCTGGCGTGTAACTTTAAATAGTAATATCATTATAAAAGGTAACTTCATGAGAAATGATAATTTATTTAGCTCAATTTTTAAGGTTTCGTTTTAAAAATTGTACAATCATCGATATATTTTTGAAGTAGAAATTGTCTTTAAAGGTAAATACCCATACTATGTAAAACCTACCAATTTGTAAAGGATATCCAAAACCGATAAGTCATTTGTACGTACGTTTACGTTACGTGCCGATTTTAGCACAAATAGTTTAATAAGGGTTAATCATGACGTGTAGTATATGCATGCACTTTTTCATTTGTAATAAGAACAATGTATATTGGCATTTCGCTTACATATATGTCCATATTATCTTTAACATGTCATTGCGAGCAGTATAAAAACATTTATAGTATCGGTTGATACCATGAGCAACACGGGTAATATTTTCCATGATGTAGGGGAGATAAATACTCTAAATCTTAAAATATGATTATTCTTTGTACACCCTTTTTAAATAATTATACATGTAGTTATATTCCACTAACATTGCGTATTTGCTGTTACATCCTTTGTGTTATTAAACGACATTTTTACTACTATTGAATTTATATCTTCGTTCAAATTAATTGTTATGGTTCTTGCTAATATTTGCTGTATATATTTTACGTTTTCCTTCGTGTTTACTGCACGAAACCTGACTATGACTATTATTAATGTCATGACTGGTTAATATGATATATGCATGCTTGTCTGAATGCAATAAAAGTTTTTGTTATTGTTCTTATTTATATAATAGAAAAATGTTCTTTGAACAAACACACATCTTTTATCGAAAACAATGATATTATTCATTTAATGCTATTTTTAAAAAAGGTAATGACATCATGAACATTATACAAATTACGACGTCAAAATACTCTATTATCTAAGTATGCATTTTACTTTAATTTAATGGAAATCAAAACGCTTTGATATATTGTTTGTTTAAGGTATTCCGATACTACATTTCTGCAATGCATGAAGCGCGCGATATTGAATTCCTTTGTGGCATTTGGATAATCGGCACTGCGAGTGAAACAGATAGATTTTTGGGGTATTTTAACCGAAAGAAACATGTGATCAAAAACATCAAAATTACCAAAACACACTTTAAATCAGCTCGTCCAAGAAACATGTTACTTACTAAAATATTTCACGAATGTATTCAATAAAAGTGTGTATTTTATGGTGACAAATAATGTATGATATACAAGTGAAAAGCAGTCGTATTCTAGGAATACATAAACTATACAAGACAATTGCAGTGAAAAGCAGTCGGGCAACAAAAAATCGAACTCAGAAAGCTGAATTTCTGGGTCATCGCTGTTTATCACTATTTAGTTTTTATATGAGACCACGGTATATAGCCCGCAGTACATGAAAGTATCGCGATAATCATTACGCTCAAGACCACAGTTAGCTGCCCACGTTGACCATGATCTGGATGTGAATACAGAAAAATGAGTGCTTGTGTTCAAGTGTCAATATATTTTTTAAGTTGAATGAATGAGAAGAAATAGATGGCCTTTTTGCATAGAGCTTAATATAATTTGACACTGCATTGCAAAAAACTGATAGTTTTCAGTGTTAACATTGGAAAAAATCATTGCCTGTGGAACTATGTAAATTGATTGTTTGTAGCCTTATTCCGTCTTGACCTCAGGGTCATGTATTACTGTTCAATTTTGTGAGACAACCCATTGGTCAACCCCAGTTTTCTTGTGATTTTGTGTCTTGAAATGATCTACAGCAGCCAGTTTCTTGGATTAATCGATTTACCACGATAAACCCGTTCCCGATTTATCAAACAGTTATCGCGATTACCGAATCACTTGGATTTTGAGTGTGTATCTGTTGGCGTTATTGCCTGCTTAAAAAAAAAATCCACTTAATGATAATCTTTTTTTTTTAGATCTGTTATAACTTTTTTTATATAATGTATAATCACGTTATCTCATAAGTCGGTATCAATTATTTGTTAAACATTTTACGAACGTCCCTCATTTAAATGTTTGAAGGACAGTTCTTCTAGGAAATCAAACTCGGTTGTTTTGGAATTAGTCAACTCTTACACATAATAAGGCCAGCGTTTATTTTCATGCAAAGCCACCAAGTAAAAAACAATGAAACATATGATATTGATATTGTGTATAAGCTTTTTTTATGACAACAACGGTCTTTAAACTGGAAACGATTTTTTTTTCAATTACTTGTTCTTGTCTCTAATGGGTCACACTTCAGCGATGTTCTCTCTGATGGCGACCCGAGTCTTACAATGTATTAATGTGTGCGAATAGTTATCAGTGTGTTTGTCATTTATTAAGAAATAGATGTGGGCCTTACCTTTTTTAACTTGAAATACAACGACCAAAGGTCAAACATAGCCTTGCTATGTTAACTTTGTATTTGAATGGGTTATTTTCTAATGAATGGACATACATGTTTTATATTTGTTTTCATAACGTTGTTTTGAAATACTTTGTATAAGTTTTCGATTATGAAAAGTTATTTTTAAAGAAAATCTCTGGTTTGATCTGCGTTTGACTTCTACCTGTTCAAGCCGCCGTTTCCTGTATTCATATATGATAAAGGGCAAAATTGCCGAAACGTTGTAAGAATAAATAGTTATATGTTGAAGTTTGATTTCTGTTATTACTATTGATATTATATAACATGAATGAACATTTGTAAATACTCAATATTATTTCAACTACGGTGATGATAGCAATACTCCTTTACAAAACATCAGTTTAACATATGTGTCTGTATCTCATAAAACAAACGCTGTATTCACTTGGAAATAAATACTTAAAACGTCAACACCATGTTTGTGCTTATACAATGTGATTTTTTTTAAACCAAAATAACTAGATGCAAAGAACAACAACAATTACATTAAAACAAATGAAAACAGCTACTCCACTGTCGTTATAATAAGTTTATGAAACCACCATTGTGTGCAAATTTCCCTTATTATTGGGTATTGGTTTTAAGGTTATTTTTATTATTTCATTTTTTATATTAAGATTATCAACACTATCCCTTGACGTATGTGTGGTACTTCAAGTACTGAAGTGACAGTAATTTACGTTTTTAAGGTCGTGGTTGCGTAGGTGCATGACGTTTTTTTGTTCCTGATGATTGAAATGGCAAGAGCATTGAATTGGCAGTTTGGTATTATAGAATGCATGTTTACTATTGCGATTTCAATACTATAATGAAAACAATATCTGGTTTTTGCTGGGATACCACTATGGTAATTCCTAAAAACTAATAATAGCTTGGTTGGTTTCCTCATATATGATACGTGAGGGTATTTATATATACATGATAATTGAATACGGGTTAAAAATCGGCATCAAAACCCCGTATATTATCGCAATTCGAATTTAAATTTGTCATGTAAAGAACACGTCTCCTTTTGATAATTCTACAAGGATTAATTAACGCCACTTTGTCATTTTCTAAATTAAAAAGTATGAGATTCTTTTCGGTGAAATATAATAGTGGCACTATTAGTACCTGACAGTGTATATGATACACATCATCATAACCTTCATACATTCGAAACGTAGTTATTATGTTGACGTTTTTTATAAACTCTTCCACGACCAATCAGGAACGCCATTTGTTGTATCACAAATAGAAATGATTGATATCGCCCTTTTTATTTCGTATATGTTATACAACTCTTTTCTGAATGTCGCCATAGACGCGGCCTCCTTATAACATGTCGTTTGCTAGCGGTGTGGAATTAAACCGTAGGATAGGATAAACTAGCACAACATTCATCATATTGGATTCTGATCCGTTCGCGATATTTTCATCAACAGCCACTTAGTCTAGATTCACCGATACTTGGTCGCTATCTGTGATATCAATATAAATGTGAAACACTTCCTTTTACCGGATGATTTCAACTTGATGAATAGATACACATGCTTAAACTGCATTTGCATTGTTCGCTCTCTTTTCTCATTCTTTTTTCCAAAACTTCCTGATGAGATGTTTACAAAAATGATATTATTGTTCTGATTATAAAGTATGCTTGCGTCATCTTTAAACATTGGATGATACCAATAAATACAACTTTCGTCTTGATATTGACAAGGTATGCAATGATTGATATGTTGCGCAATTTCATGCATATGTGCCTGTCTTTATGGCGCATAGTATATATGCCCATAACTGAAGACACACAGGACCTGGAAAATGTGTTCATTGTCATTGGGCCAATGATACTCATCAATCGTATTGTACAATGAATTTGTCTTAATGGTTATTTGAAGTTGACCAAGTGCAAATATTGAATTTGCTCAAATGTGCTTTAAGCACGTAAAACACAGTTCGAATGAGCAAATAACATTTGTAATGTATGTGGTTACCTTAAAATAACCTATAGCTGATATTTTTGATTTTGTAATATTTGTCGTTCGCTCGTTGATAAGGTGGTCCCAATATTCTTAGACATGCCTTAGTGATTCAATTGGTCAGTTAATTGTACTGTCAAAGCAGTTAAAACATTATTTTTCAATATTAATGCTTAATCTTAGCTGCTGTTCGAATACCTACAATCCCTATGTTTGAGTCTTGCTACTATCTTTTTAAATCTTTAATATTCAATTTCATATATTGAGGAGTAGTGCATAGTACATGAACCATAATTCTGGGTGCAGTTATTTGGGGTAACTTTCCATTGTTTATTTGCAATCCCTTGTCATAAAGGAAGTTGAGACTGTTCTTAATTAGACGGGGATATTGCAGTGTTTGGCTGCCCTTGTTATGCTTTTGGTTTTACGTCCGCCAATGAATTTATATGATTTTGAGGAATTGACTTCAACCATACAAAATAAACATTATTTTGTCTTGGTCATCCCAATTAAAAACTATTTTCATTATGTTAAAGTCCTTATTTCTATATGAAAGTACTGTTAACTTACAAACAAGCACCTATATTAGAAGTTCTTAAATTCATCCATTCGGAAGCACGTATAAATTGTCCTAAGCCAATGTGTCACCAGCCGCAAGGTTGCCGCGAGAGTTAGCGAAGAACCTCCCTTCTCCATCACCGGTATAGACTTCACCGTTGCTTTGCATTTTAACGACAAGTGCGGACCAGATCAAAAGGTCTACATTTGCCTATTAAGAAGGTCAGCACTCGGACAGTTTACTTTAAAACATTGCCGATCTCACTAAAATATAAACTCTTCAAACTACCCTTTCATAGGTAGTTACACAGTGGCATATCATTTTTAAAAAGAACAGCGGAAACAGTGGAAACGACCCTTTAGGGTTACCTATACGACGACAATAGAGCTTCCTTTGATCAACAAATGGTACTGTAAACGACCGGTCATTCCTCATATATTCCACTAGAGGTATGACCGGTCGTTCATCGACGGAACATTGCGCCAGATTTACATGTCAGTAAAGAAAGCTTGTCTTCTTTTGTTTTATCCAATGCTATACCATGTTTCAAGTTTTATAAAAAAAAATCTGTGTAACACATATTGTAATGTTACAAAAATACAATATAAATCCGCAAGCTTGTACACCATATAATTGGAAACTAACCTTGCTTAATTGATACTAATCCTGCAAATCATAAGTTGATTTCTAAATTTGTTTTTATAATAAAGAATCATTTGTATAACTTGATTAATTAAATCATTAGAAGAAAACTTGATTATTTATCTTGCTTTTTTTAAACGTTCGTCACTCTCAGTTTTTAAACCGGAAATTACGCCATAAACATATAGCAAAATTATGACGTCATATAACCGGGTGTGGCGTCACCATTTATAAGAAAGCAAATTTTGTTCAAAGAAAAGTGCTTATGTTGTATTTGTTACTGTATTTCATCTAAGTATTTATTTACTTTTAAAACTAATTGAAACAATCTGATATTAATCAGGTACTACATGTCTGCAGTGCTTGTAGCGCGGGAAATGACCATTCGGAACTTCTCGGCCATTTTATCGAAAACCTCGGATGTATTTGGACGGTTTACATACTCAAAAAAGTGGTACGTTTAAGTCCGCTGCAAATAGATCGCGTATTCTTATTTAGCATTTAACTTTATGACTTAACTCTTGGGAATCTTTATTATGTTTGCAATAAAACATTTCACTGGCAGTCATTTTAAACTAAGATCAATAAATACAACTCTTAAACACTTTATTTAATCAATGATATTATTCAAAAATTTACGAACTACTCCAACTGTTGTACCGGCATACATCCGAGGTTGTTTTTGAAAAACAAATGGCCGAGGAGCTCCGAATGGGGAAATGACATTGCGTTGTCATTTGCTTGTAGTTGGCCCATCATCAGCGCAGGTCACACAGGTAGGTATTTTCTTTTTCTCGAAAACAACACCTGCGATTTCAATAATTGTTATCTGACATTCACTATCATATAATTCACATGTTACGAAAACATGTTTCTTCCGAAATGTACAGACAATTTTAATACAAACTTCCACACAGAACTGCACAACAAAGTTCAAAGTTTCTTGGGTTCGGCCGACACGACTGCTTACAATATCCTAGATTATTACGTAACCGCTGAATAAATTGAAACACTGTTACCAGTGTGTGTATACCACGTGATATAATACGTCATATATACTACGTCGGAAGGCAGCATTCTGCTTTAAACAAAGACTTTAATCAAAGAGAACTTTTCTTTTACTACACCATTTTGAACAAAACAAAGGGCAGTCTTGGCCGCTTGAAAAGCCCTGTCTCTGTTTTATTACCGAAGTTTAATTAGGTGATTAGTGACATGAAACACTTTAACAAACCTGTTTTTAAAGCAATGTTTTGTCATACGGCCGTATTGTGAAAAGATTTGTAGAAATGTTTTAAGAAACAAAACTCTCAATTAAACTCTGGTAAAGACCGAAGGCGGGACTCCGTAAGCGGCATAGACTATGCTAATTCCGCTGATCATGATAAAATTGTAAGCTTCTTAGTAACGAAGGAAGCATAATTCGCATATTTACCCACAATAACTGTTCACATTTCCATGCCGTTCGTTCCAAAAACCTGTAAAATGGGCATTATCATACCGGTTCGTAAAGAAAAAAATGCCAAAGAATGAGTACAGAAGTTACAAAATAATGTAATATTTTCATATCTTTTCTCTCAAAAAAGTTATTTAGGAACTAACGTAACTTTCTTGTTTGTTTTCATCGGTTTCGGCCCGTGGTGATTAATGTGAGAACCCCGGTGGAGTCACATGATTCTTCAGCCTGTATATAAAGCGGGTAAATACCCACGGTTTTCGCTTGAAAGGAAATGCCGCTTGATACATTTTGGTATAGTTGTTTTAATTGCAGTGATGTCTGGGAAAAAGCATTGGTTTAGGAAGAAGAAGGTACGTACGCTCCGAATGTTGTATATACATCATTTCATAATAAATAATTGTGTTTTTGATACCACGAAACTTGCTTTACAGTACACGTTTCCTACAAAACTGAAGCCTTTTTCAATAATGGTCTCAGTTGTTAAAAGAAATTATCTTAGTGTGATATGTATGTTACTTGCTATATATTTTGCAGTTACGTCTAAGCGGGACCCTTGATATAAGGGTTCTTCACAATATATACATTTCACTTATGTTTGTAACTGCTGCATGCTTGTTTATTGTCCAAGATAGTTCGTGAAAGCAGCCAAGAACTTGTTTAATCATATTGTTCAAGTCAAAAAGTAGTTGTATTTTTCCTTCAATTTCTTGTTATCCAGTATTATGTGTGTTCACAATAAGCATCAATCATGGAGTAATTAACACAATTTAATCTAGACCAGTTAAAACTTGTTATACATTATTTGTTCTACCACAAAATTATGCGTCGCATCAAACCATTCGTTTTGTAAAAACATAATAACACAATTTTTTCTATTTCGAATACAACCTACATTTAGAGCCAATGAAATTGCAGATAGGCAGTCATAAAGTACCAGGCTAAATCATTAAGAACTTCAACTTTCCCGGCTGATTTAAAGGTCCGCCCACAGCAACTCATCTGATACACAATCCCTGCGTCAGATTTTGCGTTGACATTAGGTCAGCTAATGAGGTTGTATTCTTAGTCAGTTAGATGACCCCAATTAATATCTTAATGATTAAGAAGGGCTCGTTTACAAAACTTACTCCGCATAGATTTGAATTTATGTCATCAAACTATTACTTAAGCCGATTTAATCCATCTCTCCGCGATATAATAAACAGGCAAGTTCTTTCCATAGTGTAGTTTTTAGTTTGTAAGTACTTGTATAAGAATTCTCAACGAGATCATGTGGAGAACATATTTATACACTTGCTTTTTCGTTTTTAATTGTATAATTTTACATACAGCTTCCGTTATCTACTCATTGAACAGTTAGATTGCACGAGGAGTTGTATTATTTTAGTATCAAATCCGCAAGATTCGTAAGAATATACCTGAATATTCCTTGATGAATATCTTTTGTTTACCTTGCTTTTTGACACACACACACACACGCACACGCACACGCACACGCATGCACGCACGCACGCACGCACGCACGCACTTAAATGATAAAAAGTATTCAACCAAATGATGTCAGCATTGTAAATACTAGTAAAATGTTAAGTTTTTAAGGGTTATAACGATATATGTTTATTTTTGAAACCAGGAAATATATATTTCTTTAAACACTGTTTTGTTTCGATATCAACACAATGGCACTTCACAATACTGAAAAGATTTCTGTGTGACTATTCAATAAACAAGTGACTATTCAATAAACAAGGACAAAGGAATGTCTTCGGCTTTGACAGGATTATTTGCGTAGGTGCATGCGTAAGGACATTTTTTTTTATTAATTGGTTAACGGATTTTTTTGAAAAAATGTTGGACGGGTGGTGCGAAAAAAAAAAAGGATTTCATACTCATACTATTTTTTTTACAAAACATGAACATGTATTTTTCATAGCGTCTGTGGCGAAACCCAAAACCAAAAGATCAAAGTAACAACAAACAGGAAAGACATGTTCGTAGATACATATGAATGACATTTGAAATGCTTAAGTATGTTTTGATTTCTATGCAACACAATGTCTTCAATGTCTCAATATTATAATGAATATTGATATATGTTCAAATGCTCACTTTGTCATACACATATATTTGGCTTTAAAGTCCAATAATCTCCTCTACCAAATTCAAATTAATGTAATCATTAAATAAACATTTTATACACTTACACCCAAAAACAATGCACCAGTCAATTCTTTCCAAGGCCCCCAGGTCCGGGGGTATACCGGGGATAGCCGAAGAAATGGGCCGTGTTTTTACCTACCAGATGGCCCCGCAGTATCGGGTGAATGCGGTGGTTTTGTTTTCGTGTCAAATATAGCGGGGAATGGGTCTTTCACAGAGTCCCTTGTGTGCGTGGGCATTTTGGCGGGGGTTTCACCAGTAGTTCGTCCCCGCAGGGCGGGGACTCTGCCCGGGCTTGGCTAGACCGAAAGTCAAAGTCCCTGCTAATCACTTAAAGTCAATATTATTTCAGTTTTACTGTCACTTTTTGTTGATGTTTTCTGAAGCACAACCTCACTGCAAGAGTTTTCCTATTTGCAACACTATTTCCACATATCAACCTTACAATGAATATGGCTGTGTCTCCTCATTGCTGGGCACTACTTCTTCTTAACAGAAAAAGCTTTATATTCGGCAATGAGTTCTTTGAAGCTAAGTACCTGATCGCATGTCATGTCGACTGAAATAATATATTCATTCAAAAGTACGTTTGTGTCATGTACATTTATGTACTGACGAATTGACAAATTCGGATGCAACAATATATATTGTTTAAAAATGCTGCATTATTTCACAGTGATGTATATGCAATTTGTCTTTATCGCGCGGTGTAGATGACATTGACTGCATACCAAGTAGAGAGGACCTTTGACCGTATTTAAATTTAAAAATATTTTCTTCTCCTTATTCATTTATTACTTTATTTTAGTCAACCAGCCAAATTCTTTTTCTGGCCTAACAACTTAAATTGCAATCTAAAAGGACGGTCGCAAAAATCCGTTCAGTTACAAAAACGTAAACTTATAATTTGAGAATATGGTGATAATTAAAGAAGTCCAACTTCAACACAAATTATTCATTTATGAAACAACGTTTCGGCCATTCGGCCTTCATCAGGTTGTATGTATATAATGAACAGAAAATGACGTCAACATCAAATGACGTCAACGTTGATAACGTCAAAATATAGCATACATTTTTGCGCAAAATAATGTCTTATAGGATCTAAAGAGATACAATTATACTGGTAAAATGCAATATAAATGCATTAACAAACATCAATAAACCAGTTTAAACTATGCAACATTAAATAGGTTAAAACAGTTATAAACCAGATTAATTTTGTGATTTTTTTTAATTTTGAATTCATACCATTAGGAATGACTGTGCCAAGAATGTGCATCCATTTTCTCTCCTTTAATAATCGTTTCCAATTGTTCTCAATTTTATCAATTGGCAGAAAAATCATTGATACTGTGGTCAGGAGCATTAAAATGTTCGGACACATTTGTATATGAATCTGGAAAATGCTTTATATCAAACTTATGACTGTTCATTCTCTGACTATATTTTTGTTGTGTCTGACCAACATATTGCTTTTTACATTTTTTGCAATTGATAACATATATAACACCTGTAGAAGAACAGGACAATTCATGATTTATCTTAAATTCTTTGCAAAAATATATACTTGAAAATTTGTCATTTTCAAAAATGAGAATAAAAATACAATTTTACGTGAAAAGAATAGAAATAATTTCAAAATCAGAGCTGGTTATTAAATGCTTTAAGGCCCCCTCCCTCTTCCCCATACACATACATATTTTTAATACCCACTTTTTGAAGGGCAATATCTGAAATTTTTGATATTGCACAAATTAACGAAAGCCACATTACTATTACGCTGTTGAAAACATTTTTTGAACCTTGTACTTGGTGTTACTTAAGGGGCGTATATTTGTAAGCGCTTATCTCAGATCATTCTTACGACACCCGTATCAGTCGCGCTGAGAACATGATTGCAGCTGGCAAACCATGGCTGAGATACCGTGAGCTGTATCAGGAAACTGCGCAACCCTGCCTGTGAATCAAGCTGCGATACATGTCCACGTAATTCTAACACGTAAAAAACAACAGCATGTATCTAGGTGGTTCGCGTAGGTCGCATGTTTGGTAAGCATTATGTAGGTAATATAGGCATTGTTTTTTTATTTAATCTGTACTTGGATGATATGCACCAGCGAGGATACAGCGATCCGGAACTTTCCTGCAATCACGTGAACCCAACTGTTGAAGATGAGGACACCGTTTGGACGGTACGAGGGTCTCAGGGCGAGTCAAGTCAACGTCCCCTGTGTCAAGAATTGGTTATGAAGGAAACTGTAATTTGTGGTCCAGAGATGAAGGTTCGCCCTCTTCCACCTCTACCAAAGGCTAAAGCCAGCAGCTATATCTACGATTATGTCGGTATGCAATTTTTGGACATTTCCAACTGTTGATTTCACAAGTATGAACATATTTACAAAATGATGTTATGGACATTTCATACTTTGCTTGAAACTAGATATGTATATTTTAGATAAAGAATTTTGGACAGATGAGCAAATAAATTCAAATGAGAGGAACAAGTATGAAGAAAGGCTTCAATTTTTTAAAGAAATGATTATTTCCAACGTCGACGTAAGACAAGTTCTCCCACATCTTACATTTGTAGGTAAGTCGGATTTCCTTCTTACTTTACATCATTTACAAAAATGTGTTAAGAGGGGGACTGGTCAAGTTATATCAACTAGGAGGAGTGTCTTCCCTAATAGTCATAGTCTCGAACCACAAAACAACCGACACCAGAACAGATTTCTTCCCAGTGGACATAATTTAACGGTGTTAAACCGATTGACTTCTTTAGCTAAGAAGCTGTCTCAACATCATTTACAGTAACTGTTCATTACTTTTTTACTGAGGAAATTGGTGAAGGAATGTTTTCTGAGGAAATTGCAAAATGTTTCGGGGAACTTCTTTCTATCAAACTTTCTGCCGCAACATTTTCGTTCGATGTATAATATTGTTCAAATGTTAAAGCTTAAACAAATTCAAAACGGTGATTACGCTTACTCATAACTTAATGTATTTACTGTTTTGGTTATTCCAGAATATCCCCAAAAATACAGAAATATTGCAACAGACAAGAGTAAACGAGACGCAATGATTTGCCTCGTTGACGAGATTGAAAAAAGCGAAGAACTTGGCCGATGGAAGCAGTTTGTCGAGGCATTAGAACGATGTGGTATGATTGATAAAATCTACGAATTATTGAATACGTACATTTATATATAGTTAATGCCTGCTTTCTGCCATTGGGTTTTTTCATCTTTTCTAAGCGAAAACGTGTAAACATGCTAAAATGTCAAAATTCGAGAGGGCATCAAGTGCGAAAACCCGCAGAATCGAGAGCAAAAATACGTATAAACGCGGCGGCCTTTCCCCGGAGAAATGGCGGCCTTTCGCATTTTCGACTCGAAAATCAGATAAATTTAATCTTGAACAATACGTAGCGCGTATTTCACGTAGCGCTTTATTTTTATTTTTTCAGGCTATGAATATATCTCTCAATGCTTAAAAGGTCGTTCAGTAATTGACTATAGTTACCAAAAGAAGTTCTTAAAAATAATGAGCGTTACAGTACGAAAACAGATTGTTCCAACGGAGTTGACAGCATATCTTTGGAATGCTGATGTTATAAACGACGAGGAAAAGCAGCGCATTGAATGTCAACAGACATTGCAAGGTGAAATTGCAGCAGCGGATTTGTTATTAGAAATCCTACCAACAAAAAGTGAGAATTGGTACAAACTTTTTATTGACGCTCTTCGGCATGCTGAAATGATTGATGTGGCAAATATTTTAGATCTACCTGAACTACATGAAGGAAAAACAGGTATGAATTATTGTGTATGCTATTTGTGATGTAGCATTCATGATAGTGTCATTGAATGTCATTCAAGTGTGTTTAAGTGACGTCCATTGTCTGCATTCTGCATTAAACTGTTTCTTCCCGAAACTGTTAGGATTGTCAGATTCGTTTGCCAAATTCAGCTGTCAAAACAAAAGCGTTATGGAAGAAGAGAGCGTAAAATGTCTTCAGGAATCCAAACGTTTAGTTTTAAGCCTTATTAGCTCAAGGGAGGAGAATGCAGTATATTGCGCAATCGGTGAAGAACAAATCGATCACACTTGTAAAGTATTGAATACTTTGAATTGATAAGTTATTATCAGGCTTGAATAGAGTGAGTTATAGGAATGCATGACCTCAAACGGTTGAAGAAGCAGGATTTCTGGTATTATTTTTAAACTCTGAAATTCTGGCGCAAATTTGTTTTGAATTGAACGCAGGTATAGTTTAAAAAATTAAGATGCTCCGTCCTGTTCTACCTCAATCCATGAAAACAGGGACAAGCTTTAACACTCTTTATAACTCTTTAAAAATATTAGAACATGAATCAAAGCAGTAAACCTAACTGCATTTTTAAACTATAAAGGAAGAGATTGGTTGAACCTGCTAAATATCTCAATTATTGTCGGTCCTTCTTGTACAGGGCAAAAGATAATTTCCACGAGAACTAACGCGGAATATTCACCAGCCAACTCGATGCAAGAAGTCACAGAAAGGATACAATGTGACCCTTTAAATGGTAAGTTTGTTTTGCTCATGTATAACATTTTAATTTAAAACAATTATCGTTTTATAGTTCGTGTGTTAGATGCGTGAAAATGTACACTAACATAACTATTACTATTCTTGAAAAAACAACAACAGAAAAACAACCCTGAACATATCTGTTTGAAACAATACGTCGTCTTGTTTAAGGATAAAGACGAAATTCATGTTTAATAACATTCTATATCTAACATCTTCAATTCCAGTACAAAAATACATAATAATGAATATAGTTAATAGGTAAAATAATAACTGAACGTTTTGAGCATAGATCCTCATCAACATCACTTTATCTAGTTGAAACGAATCCCGATAGCGACACCACCACTTTGAAAAGCACATCACCGGATGATGTAAATGAACAAAATACGAATGCGAACTATGAGAATAATGAATCGTCGATCATGGACACAATGGAGAAAGAATTATACACATGGTCTTCCTGGGCTTCAACGAAATCAGTACCAGGCGAGAGATGTTAGATGTTAAAACCATGAGACACTTTGTTACTTTTGTTGAAGTTTCGTTTTCTTTATATAGCAATTAAATTGTAAAATAAGTATTCTATAAATAAAACCACTTTTTTATTTATTTTATATTCCAGACCTTCCTTTTTTTGTTATCGCCCTGCATTCACGGCAAAAGGAAAGGGTGAGCAATTGTTGACGGATTACTAATGTAAATGTACACAATCTGTACTGAGAGTAAATAAACGATATATATTATAGATAGAAAACATTAGAATTCAACAACTGTAATTATTAAAGACAAAACATATCACTTATACAGACGTAAATCATTGTTTTATGACAGGAAATGGAATTGTCGATATCTGAAGGGGATTGTCTGAAAGTGGTGGAAGATTACGGGGATTTCTACGGTGTGCAGGTTGAAGGAATAACTTGGCTTATTCCAAAGGACTGTGGTAAAAAATGGATGGTTTCATGCTTGTTTCTCATCCGCCGTATGTTAATGTGAAAAAGGTTCAAATTCATAAAACAAATATCACCTTAAACATTTGTGTTATTTAAAAATAATTCTCATGATTCTTATCCATGACTTTATTTTCAGCAAAAGTATTCGATAAGGTACCAATTCCGTTGCCGCGTGAATGCGCGGAATCTGCTGATGAAACGTATACATTTTGTCCTCCACTTTCAGAAAGGAATTCTCCTTCACTTACAGAAAGGACACCAGGTAGTCATCAACAACGCGAGAGCTAATTTGTGTTATTTGCTTCTCAGTGCATGCGTTCTGTTTTTATTTTCTGTAATGATATAAACAACTATTCATTTTCTAGTGGATGCTTTCAAGATTAATGATACAACAGACGCCGCAACGTATAGTAATGATAAACGTTACGAAGAAGTTGAATCACCCCATCTACGAGGTACAGTTTTCTCTTTTTCTGAGCACTTTTTCTGATTTTTTTTATAAATTTATTCTTAAACTGTAACTTCATGAAGTTTTTATCAACCAAAAGCGTTATGGAAGAAGAGAGCGTAAAATGTCTTCAGGAATCCAAACGTTTAGTTTTAAGCCTTATTAGCTCAAGGGAGGAGAATGCAGTATATTGCGCAATCGGTGAAGAACAAATCGATCACACTTGTAAAGTATTGAATACTTTGAATTGATAAGTTATTATCAGGCTTGAATAGAGTGAGTTATAAGAATGCATGACCTCAAACGGTTGAAGAAGCAGGATTTCTGGTATTATTTTTAAACTCTGAAATTCTGGCGCAAATTTGTTTTGAATTGAACGCAGGTATAGTTTAAAAAATTAAGATGCTCCGTCCTGTTCTACCTCAATCCATGAAAACAGGGACAAGCTTTAACACTCTTTATAACTCTTTAAAAATATTAGAACATGAATCAAAGCAGTAAACCTAACTGCATTTTTAAACTATAAAGGAAGAGATTGGTTGAACCTGCTAAATATCTCAATTATTGTCGGTCCTTCTTGTACAGGGCAAAAGATAATTTCCACGAGAACTAACGCGGAATATTCACCAGCCAACTCGATGCAAGAAGTCACAGAAAGGATACAATGTGACCCTTTAAATGGTAAGTTTGTTTTGCTCATGTATAACATTTTAATTTAAAACAATTATCGTTTTATAGTTCGTGTGTTAGATGCGTGAATATGTACACTAACATAACTATTACTATTCTTGAAAAAACAACAACAGAAAAACAACCCTGAACATATCTGTTTGAAACAATACGTCGTCTTGTTTAAGGATAAAGACGAAATTCATGTTTAATAACATTCTATATCTAACATCTTCAATTCCAGTACAAAAATACATAATAATGAATATAGTTAATAGGTAAAATAATAACTGAACGTTTTGAGCATAGATCCTCATCAACATCACTTTATCTAGTTGAAACGAATCCCGATAGCGACACCACCACTTTGAAAAGCACATCACCGGATGATGTAAATGAACAAAATACGAATGCGAACTATGAGAATAAGGAATCGTCGATCATGGACACAATGGAGAAAGAATTATACACATGGTCTTCCTGGGCTTCAACGAAATCAGTACCAGGCGAGAGATGTTAGATGTTAAAACCATGAGACACTTTGTTACTTTTGTTGAAGTTTCGTTTTCTTTATATAGCAATCAAATTGTAAAAAAAGGATTCTATAAATAAAACCACTTTTTTATTTATTTTATATTCCAGACCTTCCTTTTTTTGTTATCGCCCTGCATTCACGGCAAAAGGAAAGGGTGAGCAATTGTTGACGGATTACTAATGTAAATGTACACAGTCTGTACTGAGAGTAAATAAACGATATATATTATAGATAGAACACATTAGAATTCAACAACTGTAATTATAAAAGACAAAACATATCACTTATACAGACGTAAATCATTGTTTTATGACAGGAAATGGAATTGTCGATATCTGAAGGGGATTGTCTGAAAGTGGTGGAAGATTACGGGGATTTCTACGGTGTGCAGGTTGAAGGAATAACTTGGCTTATTCCAAAGGACTGTGGTAAAAAATGGATGGTTTCATGCTTGTTTCTCATCCGCCGTATGTTAATATGAAAAAGGTTCAAATTCATAAAACAAATATCACCTTAAACATTTGTGTTATTTAAAAATAATTCTCATGATTCTTATCCATGACTTTATTTTCAGCAAAAGTATTCGATAAGGTACCAATTCCGTTGCCGCGTAAATGCGCGGAATCTGCTGATGAAACGTATACATTTTGTCCTCCACTTTCAGAAAGGAATTCTCCTTCACTTCCAGAAAGGACACCAGGTAGTCATCAACAACGCGAGAGCTAATTTGTGTTATTTGCTTCTCAGTGCATGCGTTCTGTTTTTATTTTCTGTAATGATATAAACAACTATTCATTTTCTAGTGGATGCTTTCAAGATTAATGATACAACAGACGCCGCAACGTATAGTGATGATAAACGTTACGAAGAAGTTGAATCACCCCATCTACGAGGTACAGTTTTCTCTTTTTCTGAGCACTTTTTCTGATTTTTTTTATAAATTTATTCTTAAACTGTAACTTCATGAAGTTTTTATCAACCAAAAATAATCCAACTACATATTTTATCTTCACATTTTTTTGTTGGCATCATTTAAATGGTTTGAAATATTTGGCTAGGTTTCATTCTTAGTTCAAGTCCATTTATTTGGACACAGTTATCAATTTTCCCCCAATTTCGATGCAATTGAAAGAAATCTCATGAAGTCATTTCTCATCCGCTACTTGTTAGTGCGAAAGAAATTTAAATTTATAAAATAAATATCACCATAAACATTTCTGTTATTTCAAAATAATTCTCATGATTCTTCTTCATAACTTTATCTTCAGCAAGAGTATTCGATAAGGTACGAATTCCGTTGCCGGGTGAGTGCGCGGAATCTGCTAATGACACGTATACATTTTCACCTCTACTTCGAGAAAGGGCACCAGGTAGTCATCTACAACGCGAGAGATAATTTGTGTTATATGCTTCTCATTTGCATGCGTTTTTTTTTTTTTTATGATATATACAACTTTATATTTATTTTCTAGTGGACGCTTTTAAGATTTATGATACAACAGACGCCGCAACGGATTATGATGATGAACCTTACGAAGAAGTCGAACCACCCGATCTACAAGGTACTGTTTTCTCTTTTTCCAAGCACTTTTTCTTATATATTTTGGTATTCTTCTTAAACTGTAATTTCATCAAGTTTTCATATTAAGTCATTTCCCGTAAAAAGCATCCGCAACACTATTTCGCGCTGCACATACTTTCGTTAATCTTCTCATTTGCATACGTTTTGTATTTATTTTCTGTAATGATATATACAACTTTATATTTATTTTCTAGTGTGCGCTAATATTATTTATGATAGAACAGAAGCCGCAATGGATTGTGATGATGAATATTACGACGAAGCTTGTTCACCCCATCCTCAAGGTACAGTTTTTCCAAGCACTTTTTCTGATATACTTTGATAAATTTATTGTAGTGTTTGTCCAAAATGAATAACTTCTGAACTGTATATGGTTTCAGATACTGTCGACGAAGAACCTCCACTTGTCAATGCATTTACAAAGACAGCCGATTCAAGGGAAAACAATGTCACAAATGCGAAATGTACAAGTTCATCCAGTTTATTAAAAGATAGCTCAACCCTTGATGATATTATTGATGCAGATTGGAAATTTTTGAAGAAAGAACAAGAGTTATTGTTGGAAGCTGAAACACTAGCCAATGAAGAACTAGAACAATTTAAGGCTGTTGTAAATCTAAAAAACAATATAAATGAACTCCAATGTCAAAAGTTAAAAGTTGCAATAGAGTTCGCATCCGCGGGAGAAAGATTTAAACTGCATCGCGAGAGCATAATAGGTACTGATTTATTGGCGTTAGGTACTCATTTAAGTGTATATATATATGTATATATATTTAAATAACAGCTTATCAAAAGAGTAGACAGATGTTGGATTGGGAAAGTAACACAAACTTATAAGAATGTCAAGGTGAATCATATGCTGCAAATGTATCTTTGAGAATTTCCTTTTTAGTAAAAGATATGTTTTAATGTTGTCCTAAAAGCATATAGTTTTCATATATAAACTGTTTTCTACATGGTTATCGCTATTGGTGCTGACCGCTGCAATCACACATTTGATTATGACATGTGGTAATGTGATACAATTCTAAATTATCATTATATTCACAGGTGTACAAGGAGGCAATTTCGATCACTTCGAACCAGAATCAGAATATTCATCGGAAGGATTATATTCTGCTCAACACATGTTTAGAAATCGCATGGAAAACAAATCCAGAGACCTGCCACTTCAATTCGAAAATCTTTACAGAGAACGCTCAAATAGCAGAAAGTCATGGCTGAGTAGGGCTTCGTCCTTCAAAGATTCCGCTATCTACGAATGTACTAGCCTAGCAACAGTAGAGGAAGATACATAAAATAATCAAATATATGTCTAAACGTTTTAAGACATTCGACCTCTTGAAATAGATTACCGCTTTCGCCGAGTTTATGCTTGTTGACAATGTTGCACAAACGAACAATGCTAATGAACCCTAGAATGGTGTTGTCAAAAGTTTGAAATATTGTGTTTTGCACTCCAGAAGGATCTCTCTTTTAACTCTCCCTGTTTTAGACTATCCCTCTACATTATCGGCAGAACTGCTTACCCCCAAATGGCTCCAATGCCATGAATCGTACCTGTTCATGGATTGCTAAACTGTTATTGAAATACTTATTCTTAAATCATACTCGTAATTCTTTTAAACGCCGTAATTCTTCAACTGTAATTTCTTAAAGGTTTGACTTCCGCATTCGGTGAAAGCAAATATTTTTTTTCAGATTAAGGAAAAAATGCATATAAATACATGTACCATCGTGTCTTATCTATATTTTAGATGTTACTTACATAATCAGTACCCTCGTTTCACACAATTACATGTACTGTGAAATGCTTTACATTCGTTGGCATGGAGAATTCTTATATTACCATACAGGTAGTTTTGCCTTATTTATATTTCCATCAGCTTGTTAGAAATGTACCAGTACTGTATAAGTACTCTTGACGCACATACACATACACATAGACATACATGTATAACTTGTGTTATCTATGGTGTATTGTCTAAATACCATTCATAATTATTATCTTTAAGAAAAAAGACCCATATATTAATACATGTCATTGAATTATCTTGTTTTATCTATATCTCCTTGTCTGTAAAACATATTTGTAGACAATATTTGAATCAGTACAGTTTGTTTCACATACACATGTTTATAGCAAGATCATTTATGTAATACATGTATTATCTTGATTAATCTATAATTCTTTGTTTGTAATATAGGTACACAATATTTTAAACAGTACAGCATGTTTCACGTATATATACATGTCTAAAGCAAGATCATACATCATCCCATTTAGCTGACTTCCTAGCGGCATGTGCCATACATGTTTTTTAACTCTGAAACGTGTCTCACTGAAGATAAAACAGTCTTGTTTAGCAACATTTTGGCTACAGTACATCATAAATCTTGAACATAAGATTTTTTTGAATGTCAATTTCATTTATTAAATAAGACATTTAAATTTAGTAATACTTTAATCATAGCATTATGAAAATTAAATCCTTTTGTCATATTTATTTCTTGCGATACATTGTGATTTTGGCAAGTATCTGTTTTTCACATAGATGTATACAGTATATATATATCTAAATCATATTAATTTAAAAGATTAACATGTAAGATATGTCTGTACTTTAATGTTTATTTTCAAACATGTATTATCTGTTATTATATCTAAACCTATCGGTTTTCCCACATCAGATTATACCAGTAATGCGACAAGAATTTTATATAAAATACTAATTCATGGCTATTTTTGTGTCTCTGATATTGTTGTGCACTTAAAACAGAACTACATGCCAAAAGCTACTCGATCTATCCATCACAATTATTATTTTCTTGTAAATAGTTTCCAGATACAAGCCCTGTATATATAAGAGAATATTATATGTAATGTTCATGTGCATATGATAAAGTAAAATCATCAGTAGTTTTTGTAACCTGCAAATGGTATCAAAATTCCCTATTTTTGTACTTGACGTAGTGGTATGTTGAATCATATTTGTTAAATGGGAATACGCTTTAGCATACGAGCTACTGCAGAAACCCTGATCCAATTTTGAAAATGTTAAACTTAACAGTGAACAGTGACAGTGAAGCATTTGTAAGGAACATTAATCCAATATTTAAAGCTACCTTAAAGGTTTTTGCTGGGCGCTTTAAAGCGACAGGTGACCCGCTAGTGCAGCTGTTGAAATACCCGGTAGTTAGACGAGTTTCAGTTATATTAATTACTCCAGGTACCGTCTTCAAGACAAGGTCGGTCATTAACCGTGACAAATATTCGCGGTGGGAGATAAGCAAAACAAAAGCACCAGTAAGCTTTATAATAGACATATTATCCTAACAAAATGAACGTGAAGATTTATTTGTTCACTTGTTTAATTGTTCTAGTTGTAAATTATTTATCAATATAAGAACTTAACATTTGACTAAACGTGGTTGTTGTGTGTGATGTCTTTGTTTATAGCCGCTTTTAATGTCGGTTTTTCTGATGAATGTTGGACCTAATATTGTACCAATAAACTTGTTTAATCCGCAGTGATCTCCTGTTTGTGTACACATTTCCAAGTCGGTAACCCCAAATTTATTCATATAAGTCCCTCAAACATGTATGTGAATGAAGTAAACATTGGAAAGTAACTAACGTTACAAATTCAAAAACTTTACATAAACTCCCCCGAAAAGACATACAATACACATACAATAATTAAAACGCATGTATATCAACTGATCTAACTAAAAATACATTGTAATTATTGCGCTCAGGAAAAACAAAGACAAATGTAAAATATAAATTTAATTTGGCCGAAATAATGGGCTGCTAGATTGTAAATGAAATTAACATAGATATAAAGTTTTGTCAAAAGCAGCCAAAAATCCTCCCAAAAAACGGCCCAAACCTGAACTTAAATACCAGAATCTAAGTTAGGAAGCCAAAGCGACAAGCCGTGCCGCGTCAGTCATGCTAGAAAATGAAAATCTAAGGTAGCGTAGGTAACAGTCGGATTTCCAGTTACCAAACAATTGAATAAGTTCCCCCGGCACACCGCATTTAAAATAGAAGGAAGCTCCTCCGCGTCTGAAGGAGTGCATGGTGTATTCGTGAGCGTGAGCAATCGGAAGTTGCGTCATAATACATCGAAACATACGATCAACGCAGCTCGCGTCAAGCGGGATCACCTCCCCAACGGAAACTGTACCAAACAACGATTCTGAGGGTGCCAAGGGAACTAACCTATACATGTTTTGAAACGCTTTTACTGGACATAAAGAAGAAGAGTCATTTTTACACAACGGAATAACTACGTTTTTGTCCCCGAATTGATTAGTTTTAGCATACTTAAGTAAAACAACAATGCCAAAATCTGTCACTGACACATCGTTTCTACACAGGTATTTAGACTTATCAAACTTAACACTAGAATCAGGAACTATGCTTGATTTCCTGCACATCATGTAAAATGCAAACAAAAATAAGCACCATATCGTAGCATGAAATGGAATAGCAAAATCTAGAACATCATACATTTGCTTCAAAATATCTGGCGTTATGGGCGGAGCCTGCTTTGGGGAATGAAATAGTAACTTTCCTAGCCCTCTTTAAGTGAGTTGCAAAGAAATGTTGGAAATATCAGGGAAAACTTCTCCTCGCAAGACATGGTAAATACGAGCCCCGTTAATATAGTTTTTAATACTTTGGAGAGATTTCATGCTGCGGCTTAAAAATTGGGCATATAAACAAAGTGTTTCAATATTTACAGGACAGTCTTGCAATGAATAAAATACACAAAATAACAGAAATGAGCGAATTTGAGTCTTTAAGTTCTTGTAGGTCCCGTGCGAATAAGCAGACCGTTGGGTATGAACTAACTGTTGGCGAAGAAGATTAAGCCCCATACTATTGTTCGATCCTTCATCTGTTAAAAGAAGAAACGCATCTTAAAAGCACAGCTTATTTATACAAATGTTAACAAACTAAGAGGTACCAAGGACAATTAAACCATTATAAGTCCGTGGAGGTATTAAGAAATAAAAATAAAGATAAATGTCGAAATGATCAAAATTCATGAAATAAACACTATTGCGAACACTTAGGCACATTAAATGTAGAATTACCAATACATGCATTCAAATGATCAAATGGGTTACAAACAGGTTAACAAAATTTACTCAAAAACAAAACCCATGTAGAAATATATGTTAATAATAGTGTATCGACCAATCAATGAATATCACGAAAGTATAACAATATGTTCACCAATCGTTTTCTAAGATAAACACTGAATCATCCACATTTATCTCCGTATATCCATTCAGAAGCGCCTCGTGCGCAAATAGTTCTGCGTATGAACGATCTAAATGCCAGCGACTGAGTAAGTCTGCAAGTCTGTTGCTGGCCGAGGACAGATGCACTGCTCGAAGCTCGAACTCGCGAGAGCATGCCAAGTATGCTACCTCGCGAAGGCACTTCTGTAAGATTGGATCCTTGGTTCTCCCAGAATTCAAAACAGAGCAAACTGCTTGATTGTCACAAAATATGGATATTTTCATCCCCTGCCATTTCACAGACCACAACTTTAAAGCGACTACAACACTGATACACTCAAACTGAGCTATATTTGAGCACGCTTCAAGCACACATTTGGGAAACGTTTTATGAAAGAATTCACCACACTGATTGATAGCTCCACATCCAGAAAGACAAGCATCTGATGAGATCAACAGTAGACCATTGACTGGTTTTAAAAAACACACGTCCGAACCGGATTAAAACTAGAGAACAAGTGAGAAAGGCGCCAAAATAAAGAAGGGCGGACAATTAAACATTCGGCGCTAAGAAAGAGTTCCCTCCCTTGATAATTATTAAATTTTCTCAAAATTAGTTAAAACAAATACGCTAGTAATTAAGATATCTTAACTGATCCTAATTATCAGATGTAACGAATTAAATACTCTTTTGCTTAATGTCTAAGCTATGAATAGGGGTAGCTATTCACGTCTTATATCAGACTTTAGATTTCACTCTAGAACAAGTAGACATAACCTAAGACTGATATAATTACGTCACCTTTCCTCTGCTTAAAATGTAATTAACTACCTCAACGAGAAGTGTTAACATTATCTTGATATCTGAAAGATTAAATGAAATAAAGAAACACTACCCTTAAAATGTAATTGTTTTATAATATTTATGTTTGTCACTTTTATGACATGCCTCTTTACTATTTGTTGTTATTTGTGTCTATTTATATTCTGCAATGTTGATAACTTATGATGTATGATCAGTAACTAGTACGCATACAGCATTGCTATATCGTGCTTCATATCAACAAGTCTAATCAATTTATTTAATTTAAGCCCAGATATCTATCCGCAACCTACCTTCTACTAAGAATACTGTTATTATGCTGCCATGTATATGACAGCCATATCAAATATTTGCATTTTCCCGATAGCAAAACATTTAAGCGGCAAGTGCGTATGTACTTGCTATCAATGTTCTAAATATTAACTTGCCATAGGCGGGAAAATGGGCACTTTATTACAAACAAAGGTTTCGCAGTGTAGTTAGATGCAATGGATATGTAAAATTACGATTGCGATATGTTAGCGCTTTGATGTTTGACAGAAGAATTACACTAAATTTAAATGTTGCAGTATTCTTTTTTGAACATACAGACACTACTCTATATATAGACAATAACACGAAACCGAAACTGGAATTTTTACGGAGCAGAACGTTAATGTTATAACTTATA
Organism: Mya arenaria; assembly: GCF_026914265.1. Lineage (NCBI taxonomy): Eukaryota > Metazoa > Mollusca > Bivalvia > Myida > Myidae > Mya > Mya arenaria. The sequence continues at coordinate 43,069,108 of NC_069135.1, forward strand.
AACAGTATCATTTCATAGCCATGTTCCTTATGTTAATATCTAATCGATTACATGTGTCCTTTCTGAACGTTTTTGGGGAAAATAGATACAAATGAACTCATTTATTATTCTACTATTATGTCCAATATGGTGGAAGACAGAAATATGCTCACATGTTGATGTCATCAATCCTCATTCAGTTTGCATATTTGAAAGAAGGATACAAGGCATATCACATTATTGACTCAACCTCGTTTGACTAAATATCCTCATTTGTCAAAATAGACACATGACAACAGCTGAATATTTAATACAATGACTGTTTCAATTACACCATTTCATTGTCCGGATGGAGTTTGGAGGTATTACTAATGCAATAAATATATATTTTTTGATGTATACTCTCTAAAGTTTGCTTATATCATCATTAGTCACCAGTAAAGCAATTTTCTTGACATCATGCATGGAGGTATATGTTTTTTGTGTTTCATACACTTCTTCTTCCATTTTAAACAAGAAGGATATCATCGTTTCCATGTGATTTTCTTATAAAAGCATGGACTATCGTGTTAGAGGATATTATTTTTAAACGTAATAAATAGCAAATCATGAACAATACTTAATGCAGTTATACGAAATCAAGGAACAGAATCCGGTGCAAACCTTTTGTTAATTAAACAAAGAAATTCCTCGTGCAACCTTATCATTATTCAGCTTGCAAACCTGAGCCTTGGTTAAAAAGCATGCTTGCCTCTATTCTTATCGTTTTTCATAGTAGTTATTAACAGGCCGAATTGAGCCTCTAAAGCGCTTTTTACAACTCAACTACCAGATGACAAAGTATGTCGGAAAATACAATTAAGTAATTGTGTTTATTATGTCATATAAAACCCGACACGATAACGAATACTTAAGATCCAGAATATACGTTTGTATACTGATTTTTGTTTAATGAATTCCAAACGAAAACCATTTTACTTAAATAACGCAGTATGATATGGTGTTTGGTTCTAATAATTTTAAACCGTATCAGACATCTGAGATATCTAAAACTCGAACGGCGCAAATACCGTCTATATACACTCACTGGAGGAACATAAATTGAGTGTTTTCGTAAAGGGTATGACCAATCCCCGGATGTTTAATTTATACAGACGGAAATTTCGGTAATGAAATATGCAGTAAAAATCATTTTCAGAAAACGAAGTGATATAAACAATGCAGTATGCTATTGTCTAGGGCTGTCATAATTTAAGACGATGTCAGAAATCTGCAGTATATATATTATTTGTACGACACAAATACAGTCTACGTGCTGAATATGGAGATATATAAATTGTAAAATACTCGGAGTCTCAACATTTTATCTAGCTTCCCAACCTCTGAAAGTGCAGGCACATATTTTGTTACGTGTATGCCCTTGTGATTACTGAAGGTGATTATACATAGTAACTTCCTTGTGTATCACTTGAGATTAAATTTTGAATGCGAAATTGTTTGTGTCTTTGTTAAACGTAAAATGACATACAAGATACAAAGAAAATTAAGTTACTTCTAATATAAAAAGAGACATCATTTTTCAACGGTGTACCAAGTATTATAAGGTAAATATTATTATTGAATAGGGTCATTATTTGTCTAACAGGTACCGATTTTACTGTTTTCAGTTGATTTTTCACCCTCGTTTCGTTTATTTATATATACTTATGATATATCATAATCTGGTCCATTTTGGTTATAGTCCGTCATGTCCTTAGAGTTAGGGGTGAAAACCGTATTGGAAATCTTCTTATATAACATATAAGTATGTCCACAAAAATGTGGTTTAACCATATCTTTCTGATACTGTAACCTAGGATTTAGTGAAACCCTACCGCATACAAACATTGTTATAGCGTGGGCACATGAATAGATGTAAAAACACTTTATTTTTAATAACACAGTCTCAAAGAAGGAATGAAGACATTTATATTAATTATTTATTGAAAAATAAATATAATAATATAACAATTACGGCGATTTGTGCGCGCGCGCCTGCCTTATTCCAATACCAGTGCTAATACCGACCTGTGCGCGCGCGCCTGCCCTATTGCAATACCAGTGCTAATCGCGACCTGTGCGCGCGCGCCTGCCCTATTGCAATACCAGTGCTAATCGCGCCCTGTGCGCGCGCGCCTGCCTTATTGCAATACCAGTGCTAATACCGACCTGTGCGCGCGCGCCTGCCCTATTGCAATACCAGTGCTAATCGCGACCTGTGCGCGCGCGCCTGCCCTATTGCAATACCAGTGCTAATCGCGCCCTGTGCGGGCGCGCCTGCCTTATTGCAATACCAGTGCTAATCGCAACATGTGCGCGCGCGCCTGCCTTATTGCAATACAAGTGCTTATCGCGACCTGTGCGCGCGCGCCTGCCATATTGCAATACCAGTGCTAATCGCGACCTGTGCGCACGCGCCTGCCTTATTGCAATACCAGTGCTAATCGCGACCTGTGCGCACGCGCCTGCCTTATTGCAATACCAGTGCTAATCGCGACCTGTGCGCACGCGCCTGCCTTATTGCAATACCAGTGCTAATCGCGACCTGTGCACACGCGCCTGCCTTATCCCAATACCAGTGCTAATCGCGACCTATGCGCACGCGCCTGCCTTATTGCAATACCAGTGCTAATCGGGACCTGTGCACACGCGCCTGCCTTATCCCAATACCAGTGCTAATCGCGACCTGTGCGCACGCGCCTGCCTTATTGCAATACCAGTGCTAATCGAGACCTGTGCGCACGCGCCTGCCTTATTGCAATACCAGTGCTTATCGCGACTTGTGCGCGCGCGCCTGCCTTATTCAAATACCAGTGCTACTTGGGACTTGTGGGCGCGCGCCAACCCTTTTCCAATACCAGTGTTAATCGTGTCCTGTGCGCGCGCGCCTGCCTTATTCCGATACCAGTGCTTATCGCGACTTGTGCGCGCGCACTTCCTTATTCCCATTTCAGTGCTTATCACGACTTGCGCGCGCGCGCCTGCCTTATTCCAATTCCAGTGTTTATCGCAACTTGTGCGCGCCCCCCTGCCTTATCCCACTACCAGTGCTAATCGGGACTTGTGCGGGCGCGCCTGTCTTATTCCAATACCAGTGCTACTCGGGACTTGTGCGGGCGAGCCTGTCTTATTCCAACACAAGTGCTAAACGGGACTTGCGCGCGCGCGCCTGCCTTATTCCAATACCAGTGCTTATCGTGTCCTGTGCGCGCGCGCCTGCCTTATTCCAATACCAGTGGTAATCGGGACTTGTGCGCGCGCGCCTGCCTTATTCCAAAACAAGTGCTTATCGGGATTTTATATTTAATTACACAGGCTCAAAGAAGGAATGAAGACAATTATTTTAATTATTTATTGAACAATAATATTCGTTTTGATTAATTTGCTTAAATGTATAGGTCCAATCACGAACTAATATAAGCCAATGTTTGTAAATGATAACTTCAATTCAAGTTCTTCCCTCCGAAAACAAACTCGGTATGGAACTGTTGTTGGCTTGATATTTATGTACAGCGATGATCTTCATATTTTGTCCCATTTTTTGTTAACCGTTGCAGTGTTATGAACTGAAGGGATATATTGGCGCTGTCAGGTTAGGGTCTGGCAGTCGTCCAATTTGATCCATGACAGGTGGTGGTTCTACAACAACGGTTCTAGATATCGCAGAAACATGCTAAATGGTCAAGCTAAACCGCAGATGCATGATTCGCTGTGAAACACGTTGGTGTTCATTGTCGTACTTGAAACCCTGAGCCATTTCGTTCTCGTCTGTAACAGCGAGCCCTGAAATATATGATACAATGAATTAGTCCATTCCACATGTTGTTAAACCATCAACTTTACACACGTCTTAAATTTAAAGCGCGGGTTAAGTGTTAAACGCCGCCGGTAATCCATTTGTTCGTGTGTATCCTCATATCCTATTTTTTGTCCCTTGTTATATTTACAAAAGTCAATCAATTATTTCATTACCTCTACTTATAATGACCGTGCAACCGTTCTAAACCGTTAATAAAATGAAACAAGCTGTACTGGTTTAACTATTTTGTACTTCAATTACGGACAAGGCGATATAGATAAAATAAGGCAATACAATGAAATGTAATTATTTGTGGGTCAATTTTTTTCATGGATACTATTTATGAATGGTATTTAACTTAGGCAATGCACTATGGATAAAACAATGTTTACATGTATGTCCACATGTATGTATATGTGAGTCAGGATAACTTATTTAAAGTTGATACATGTCTAACAAGCCGATGGAAATATAATTAAGGCAAAATTAACATGTACGGGAAAAAAGTGACTCAAGGGTGATGATTACATATGTTCTTTTTTAAATAATGAAATGAAAATGAGGAAGCTAAACATGCATCTATCTTCATGTAAATCAAGTCTAATGGTTCAAATTGATGAATTTCAAACAAGGAAGCAAGCTATTTCAGACACAGTGTAGATGTGTGTAAATGTGAATCAAGGGTTCTAATTTAAATATGACTGTATTTCAAGGAAATATAGATAAATAAATGTTGATAGATGCATGAAAATTGAAAAAGATGTATTTATAATATTGATTTAAAAAAAAAAATATATCAGTAAAACTAAGATATTTTGACAAAAATTATATGAGTGGCAATGTCAATTTCAGGTTATCTCCAAGGCAGAATACATGTTAATAACATGCGTGGACGTCAAACAGATTCTGCCTTACCTGACATTTGTTGGTTAGTACATTTAAATGCCTATCTCTCCTATCAGTATATGCATTGATATATCAATACAATGCAATTGAATTTATGTACCATTAAGTAATAAAATACTATTAGAAATAAAAAAAATCAAGGCTCTTTGAAACTTTTTTAAGACAATAAAACACATCACTTTTTGAAAGTCTTTGTTTTCATCCTTCAACATCAACATTTCTTTTGTAGCGATTCATAAACTTGTACCCTAAATCTTTTCAGAGTATCCTCAGTCATACAGAAATATTGCAAATTCCAAAAGTGGACGAGAGGCAATAAAAACTCTCATCGAAGATTTGCAGAAAAGCAAAGAACTAGGGAGATGGACACAATTTGTTGAGGCTCTTGAACGCTGTGGTATGTGTATTATCAAATGTTAAAGAAAACATTTAAAAATGAGTATACCACGATGTTGATTTTCTAAAGGATAATAAAAGAAAGACAATTAAATAATAACGCATTGAAAACAGTTCTTGCGACGGCTGCAATGTATACTTTATACACCGCTCCACGGTAGTTTGATGCTGTTCTCAAGAGGTTTAAAGAAAGATAATTATACAAATTTGTATTGTTCATATTATATATAGCACATTTCGAACCTATGACATTAAGATAAATTTATTGTACCATAAAAATACTTTATAAAATAGGCCACAGTTGTATATCTGTCGTGCAAATTCTGTCACTATTCCCTTTTTTCTTTTTCATTAATAAGATCCTGAATTTCTTTAACTTTAAGTAAAATGCAATTAAATACATTTGTTTCAGGATATGAGTATGTTATTAAGTGTCTTAAAGGCCAACTTGTTAAGGATAACTCATGCCAAAAAGAGTTCTTGAAAATAATGAGTGTGGTCATTAGAAAATATATCACTCCAACGGAGCTTACACCTTTTCTATGGGCTCATGGAGTGATAAATGATGAGGACAAGCAAAGAATTGAATGCCAGCAAACTGCGCATGGAGAGATTCAAGCGGCGGATATGTTGTTGGAAATAATTCCAACAAAGATTGAAAACTGGTACAGACTTTTTGTAGATTCACTGCTAGCTGCAAAATTGACAGATGTTGCAAAATTATTGGATATTCCTGAAATAATGGATATACCTACAGGTAAATTATTGATGATAAGATTGATTATTATTTTATAATATAAATATATTTCGCCATTTTTCATTAGCCGAGCGGCTGTCAAGTGATAAACCATAATAATTGAAATTCTCTGGCAGAAGTGATATTTTGTAAACAGACATGCGAATCTAACATGACGTGACAATGAAAGCGTTGATAAATACATGACCGGAGTTATAAGTAACGTTAGAGACGTCATTTATAAGCGTAGCCTTTCTTGACATACTGCATTTAATATGATAATAACTAAAAGCATGTAAATGAACATTAATAGATTGATGATAATTATGTAAACCCCATTTATTAGACGACATTTCTTTGGTTCGTAAATTTGGATATTAATATTGTCATCCGTCAATCACTGTTTAATGTGTAAAAGTTGACTATTTTTAAGTTTATAACTTTTGAGCTTTTCGATAAAATCACTTTTTTTAAAAAAAAGAATGGTCATTCTATCATTCTAGCCGGACAGAAATCTTCACCTGGCAAAACCGAATTGGCTTTATCAAAGTCCGTTCCAGAAAACAGATGTGCAAATCCAGAAAAACGTAAGTATGCAATGCGTTATGTTTGTATTTAGAACACCTTATAGCAATACTTTGAAAACCACATCAAATCGTAGTTATCTTAAACATCAGTTCGATCTTTAACAATACCAGACATTACCTCATACGTTTGATAATTATATAGTATATTTGATGGTTTCATTGAACATTTAGGCTAATGAATAAATAAAGCCGTTTCGATATCGGATTCCTATATATTTTTGAAGAACACAGATCAGGATTGAAAGCAACATTTGGTTCGATATCTTTAGATCAGTAATTAAATACTATTCGGTTAAATTTTCTATGCTTTTGGAAATAATAATTTTATATGGAATGTTGCGGCTAAAATCGAAAAATACTGGTATATCAAAAACAGTATAAAAGAGGTTGTTATTCTTACTCTGTTATCCACCCTCTTTTTATTTCATCAGCTATACAAGCATTGGAAAATCTATCCACAATAGTGTACTTTCCGGAAGGTACAAACGACGATGACGAAGTTTATAAACAAGGAAGACTATCCAACCTGCAACTATTCGAAACATATGAGGAGCAATATGAAGATACAAATGGTACGACAATGATTGTTTCCGGTTCGTTCTGTTACACACACAACAATTCGTTCACGATAACGTTTATGGTCTTGCTGATGAAGGATTTTGATGTGGAAAAAAACGTAGCTAGTTACGACATTGGTTCATTGGCACAAAAGAAAGCATTGGTGTTTAGATTATTTTACGCTTTAGTCCGTTCATGAAACACATTCATTAACAAAACAATTGTGTACTGCAAAGGTTTGCATTGAATGAATGTTTTTTGTTTTCTCAAGGTAAACACTCCTCAGGCCCTAAAAGGGAAGTCCAACTAATACATTTTGAGAATAAGGGGACTTTTAATGGTTTACAGAAAGAAAGCTATAGTTTCAAAACACTGCGATAAGCTTGTCACTGTGTTTTCATTGTATTATTATTATTATCATCATCATCATCATCATCATCATTATTATTATTATTAATTTCGATTCGGTTTTAAGTACAAATCAATAAATTAACCAAGTAAATATTTTGTGAAAACACTACTAAGATATATTTGCGCTTGGGAACAATACATTCAAAGTAGAGTTAATGAGCAAAACTTTCGCTTAGAAATGGGAAGGAATATTTTCAACCGAAAGGCTCTTTATACATGTTCTGTTCACTCTTGTGACGCGGTATTTAGGGTACAAGGTTGGTATGTTAAATTATAATAAATAATAAATACTTAAGTAACCTCCAATATTTGACTGTCAATACTTGCAGAATGAAAATTAAAAGAAGATGAATACGATGTGAAAGCGAAAGTAAATGAAAAGGTTAATGCCGACAATTACAATACATTTATTGGAACTAATACAATTATAATTATACAATTATCAAGACAAACAATGGCAAAGAAATAGAGCTGCGACATCTGTATATTTGACAATTATTAGAATCTTGCTACTGTATTTTAAGATTTTGACCCACCTAGAAGACGTTTTACCGTCGAAAATTGTGCGAAGAAGAAATCCATGCATCAGCTCTACCTCCGAGGAAACCAATAGGTATCTCTATTTGTTAAGTAATATTTTTCATTATTTCGTCAAATAGAATATAAACGAGTCTAAACTAATAAACTCGTTAAACAATGTTATATATTAAAATTACAAAGAGAGTACCATTCTGAAGCATACATTTCCTCAACGTTATAAGTTATTACCTATGAAGTTATATTTATGCATGCGCGAGTACTAAAACCTTTTTCAGAGGAAGTATATGCTGATAATAGTGAGTCCGAGATATTCGATGATTGTATCATTACTGATCAACCTCACAAGGAAAGCAAAAGTAATGTATTAATATACTGAATAGGTGATTATACCTACCTTCATACTTACATACTTACATACCTGCCTGCCTATCTGCCTGCCTTTTATCCATTAGTACATTAATCAATCCATTAATCAATCCATATCGTTAATCTTCATTTGTGTTACATATTTGTTTGTTGAATTTGGAAGTTAATATATTTTTATGATTTTATTAGTTATCAAGTTATTTTTCAATATTTTTTTCAATATATTGCTGTTTCTTACTACTTCCTGTGTTTCATCCTTGGTTACACGTTATCACGTGCATACTTGAACTGGAGAAACAAAATTTATAAAAGTATGCCCTTTTAGATTCAGTTAGACTTGAAACCTGGGAAATACCATCTTCACCAGATCACACAACCACCGCTTTAAAACTACCAAGCCTCTCAGCAGAAACAGCATTGCTAGATGAAGACTTTACATATAGCGAATCATCGAAGAAAGTTCAAACAGAGATAACTGAGCAGAACGAAGTAAACACTACTTTCACTAGACAAAAAATGCCGACACAAGTTGAGACACGAAAGCCGGTCCGGAATTCTTCATCTGTACAATTACTTAAAGATAGTCCAAGTTTGAAAGACCTCGCTGAAGCTGATTGCGGAATTCTTTCAATTGAGACGGAACGATTTGAACGAGCAAAGGAACTTTTACAAAGAGAACTAGAGCAACTAGAGGATATAAAGAAATTGAAACAGGACATAACTGAAATGGGAGCAAAGAAAGTACAAGTTGTGAAAGATGTTTACATTGTCGATAAAAGATACTTAGCTTTGCAGGAAGATATAAGAGGTAATGGAATATATCTTTGCTCTTTGTTTGTCAAATAAAGTTCAGATTAAATTTAAAACTGGAGATGAGAAAGGGACATTTGTGATTGTTTGCATATGTCAAAAAGGTATTGCTCTGTTTTTATAAGTGTTTGCTCTTTAACGCTGTATCAGGTGTGTTTTTTTAAAGCTATTACAGAAGGCAAGGATCATATGGAAGTTTTAGACGAGCAATATTCGGATAAAGGAATTTATTCTGCAAAGCAATGTTCACATGCTATGTTTGGAAAAGAAACAACAGAAAACACACAAGTTACAGACTTGACAAATGGCGCATACAGACGAGTGGTAAAACCCTTCAATCGAAAATTCGATTCGTTCAAGGATTCAGCTGTTTATATGTCTGACATGGGAACCGTGTATGAGGAACCAAAAACTGAACTGGTTTTTTTATTGAATACATTATCCTTGTCCCCATTGCTTTGCAAACTTATAGTTTCATACTTATATTTTTTCTAATCGTTTTAAGTATAATTGACACTGCTTTAGCCAACATTTAGAAATATTATTTACGCAAATTTGATGAAGTCCTGTTACACATTTGACCAATGACGCAGTGCGCTTCCAGTCCGATTGCATGTATGTAAAATCCTCAATCGTTTGACTACATCCTTTATCGAGGATTTGAAGAATGTACAGTATTTGTATAGCTACTATATTAAAGCTTTGTTTGTTTCGATGGGTCGGTGCAATACACTTTCGGCCAATTCACCACACATTGACGGAAACTAACAAAACAATGCTATTTTTGGACTTAGTTAATCTTGTATTGACGACTTTTCTTTCGGTTCGACATTTCTTTAACCATCTGTCAGTCTTGTTCTGGCGTGTTACTTCAACAAATGAAGTCATTATAAAGGGTTACTTCAGAAGAATTGATTATTAATTTAGCTTCATATTAAGGTTGGATTTTTAAATTTGTAAAATATTCAATAAATAATTGGACGTAGAAATTGTCTCAGAAGGAAATACTAAAAATGTATCAAAACGTATTGCTTTGTTCTCATTAGTGTTTGCTATTTTACGCTTCTTGTATAAGGTGTTTTTAAAGCAATTACAGAAGGCAATGTTGATATGGAAGTTTAAGACGAGAATTTTCTGATAACGGATTTTATTCAGTAAGGCAATTGTTACAGACCATGTAAGAAAAAGAAACCGCACGAAACGAACAAGTTACAGACCGGACAAATGGCGCATACAGACGAGTGGAAAAAACCCTTCAATCGATATTTTCATTCGTTCAAGGATTCAGCTGTTTATTTGTCTGACATGGCAATCGTGTATGAGGAACCAAAATCTGAAGAGGACTAGAAGGTTTTTCAGTAACTTAATCATCCTTGTCCTCATTGTCCAACTTTTCATAGTCATTTTTTTATCTAACCGTTTTTAATATTAGTGACAGTGCTTTGACTAACATTTAGAAATATTTTAAAGCAAGTTTGAAACGTACTTTTACCCATTGGATCATAGACGCTGGGCGTTTCCAGTCTGATTACTACTATGTAATATCATCAATACACTTGACTACATATTTTTTCGTGGATTTGCAGAATGTCCCGTACTTGAAAAACTACTATATTAAAGCTTTGTTCATTTTGTTCGGTCGATGCAATAGACTTTCAACCGATACACCTCATATTGCCGGTAAATAAAAAAACAGTTCTATAGTTGGACTAAGTAAGTCATTTAAGGTAATACATTATAGTTCCTCTGACATCCATGTTATGTAACTGCGTTGTCCGGCGACTTTCGTCATCCATTGAGGACTTTTCTTCCGAAACAAGTTCGACATTTCTTTGAACATCTACCCATCTCGTTCTCGCGTGTAACTTTAGATAGTAATGTCATTATAAAAGGTAACTTCATAAGAAATAATAATTTATTTAGCTCAAAGTAGAAATTGTCACTAATTAAAATACCTATACTATGTCAAACCTACCTATTTGAAAAGGATATCCCAAACTGATAAGTCATTGGTACGTACGTTTACGTGCTGCTTTCAGTGAAGTAGCACAAGTAGCACTCGATTAATAACGTTAATCATGACGTGTATTATATGCATGCACTATTTCATTGTGTAATAATAACAATGTATATTGGCATTTCGCTTACATGCATGTCCAACTTATGTTAAGCATGTCATTGCGAGCAGTATTAAAACATGTATAGTCTCAGTTGTTACCATGACCGTAATGGAAGTAGTGCTGTACCCTAAGTAACACGAGTAATATTTTCAATGATGTAGGGGAGATTAATTCACTAAACCTTAAAATATGATATTTCTTTTTACACCCCCTTAAAATAATCATACATGTTGTTATATTCCACTAACATTGCGTATTTGCTGTTACATCCTTTGTGTTATCAAATGACATTTTTACTACTTTTGAATTTATCTTTGTTCAAATTTATTGTTATGGTTCTCGCTAATAAATGCTGTATATTTGCATGCACTATTTCATTTGTAATAATTACAATGTATATTGGCATTTCGCTTACATGCATGTCCAACTTATGTTAAGCATGTCATTGCGAGCAGTATTAAAACATGTATAGTATCGATTGTTACCATGACCGTAATGGAAGTAGTGCTGTACCCTAAGTAACACGAGTAATATTTTCAATGATGTAGGGGAGATTAATTCACTAAACCTTAAAATATGATATTTCTTTTTACACCCCCTTAAAGTAATCATACATGTTGTTATATTCCACTAACATTGCGTATTTGCTGATACATCCCTTGTGTTATTAAATGATATTTTTACTACTATTGAATTAATATCTTTATTCAAATTTGTTTTTATGGTTCTCGCTAATATATGCTGTATATTTGCTTGCACTATCCCATTTGTAATACAGTCCAAACTCGCTATGTCGACGTCGGATATCTCGACTTTTCGGTGGTGTCGACATTTTTCTCCGGTCCCGAATCTATTCCTTCTTATTCTATATAAAATAAATGCTTGAGTCGACTTTTTTATCTCGATTTTTTCACTATGTCAACCTCCTATTTCAGTCCCTATGGCCGAATTTCACACATTTTCTGGTTTCTTTTTTGCCCAAGCTATTCATTAAACGCACACGGACGCCGATGACATCCTCGAAAAAATCGACAACATTGAAAATTATGTGACGATAAATTTTTCCACACTGCGTGTAGTAAACTAACCGGCATAACATACATGTTTAAACCAGTAAATTTGACACAAATAATTCATTTTTATTTCACTTCAATAATACACATTGTTTTCACGACGGAAACAAGACCGTTCAATGGCAGAGGTCAGTGTCGGACATAAATCAAACTCAAATGTGTTTGGACTGGTGATATTTTGTTGAAATTCGGATGTGTCGAATGTTCGTTATCTCGACTTTTTCCCCTAGGTCCCGACGAAGTCGATATAACGTGTTTCGACTGTAATTACAATGTATATTGGCATGTCGCTTACATATATGTCCAAACTATCTTAAACATGTCATGGCGAGCATTATACAACATGTATAGCATCGATTGTTAACTTAACCGTAATGGAAGTAGTGCTGTACCCTTAGTAGCATGGGTAATATTTTCTATGATGTAGAGGCGATAAATTCAGTAAACCTTAAAATATGATTATTATTTGTACATCCCCTTAAAATAATCATACATGTTGTTATATTCCACTTTCTCCCACCTCAGATAAGTAGATCCAATAATTTGACCATGCTAGATATTCTTATCTTGCCCACGGGCGAAGATAAAATGCCCGTATGGAACTCCTTTTACCAGATTGTAATTACCTCCCTTGTTGAAGACTGTCGTCAGTAGCATCAAGGAAATCTTGTCTTATGGTAATATTTTGAACGCTAATTAATTATTTCTCGCTTCAAATGACACCATAAAACAGTTTTCACGCACCATTCAAGAAATAATGCTTTATTCTCCTTAAAACTATTTAAAAAGACCGATTTGACTATTAACATTAACTGGATCACTGCGCGTATATCCATGACAACCACGTGCTATCGCATATCCATACGCAATTATTTTTCACTAAGCAAAAGAGTTCCAGCAAAAAAATACATTTAAACTAAATTTTGTTTAACTGAGGTGGGAGAAAATGCATCTACCATAGCCGCTCGTATAAGATAGGTTCATCCCGACCCTCGCGCAGGGCGTTTTGCGGAAACTCGGTAAACCTCGTTTCCGCAAAACACCCTACGCTCGGGTCGGAATGAACCTATCTTACGCTCTCGGCCATGGAAGATACTTATAATCTTTGCGTATTTGCTGTTACATTCCTTGTGTTATTAAATGACATATTTTACTATTATTGAATTTATATCTTTGTTCAAATGCATTGTTACGGTTCTCGCTTATATATGCTGCATATATGATACGTGTTCCTTCGTGTTTTCTTCACAATATGCATGTTTGTCTGAATGCAATAAAAGTTGTTGTTGTTGTTGTTACATATAATATAAAAATAGATTCCTTTAAAATACACACAAGTTTTATCGAAAACAATGATATAATTCAATTTATGCTATTATTTAAATGTGTATTTCCGAGTCTGATTTTCAAACTTACTCAACAATGTAATTGAAAATATCTATCACGATAAATAGGAAATTACATCATTAACATTAAACAAATTACGACGTCATTTGACTTTTTACGAGTAATTTCTATGTATGTATTTTGTTTTTAATGGAAATCAAAACGCTTTGATATATAGTGTGTTTAAGGTATTCTGATACTACATTTCTGCAATGCATAAAGCGCGCGATATTGAATTGACCTTACGACAGGATTTGATTGACAGGTCCTATCAGCCAATCAGAATGTAGGGCTGATAAGCCGTGTTGCTATCCGCCATTTTGTCCGTCAAACTGACCAGAGTCCGTCATATACATGCGCTGGCAATTCCTCGCCTTTTTAAGTATTATGGTAAAAAGGTGTTGTCATGGCACTTGTAATTCGGATACAAGGTAGCCAGGCCGACTAAAGATGGCTTCCAATTCGTTCCGTATTCGAAACCAGCGAGTTATTTAGAAAAATGCAAGTGCTGTATCAGACTCTGTGGAAGACCTCATCAACAGTTGAACTTGGAAATTTTGAAAGATCGTTCAAAGGCGAAACATCTATACGTCTGTACAAAAGTATTTTTTTGAACAAAACTACTTATTTCAATCCATTCAAAATTTATTTAATACTGAAATTGTCCGTGCATGACCTAAATAAGTGTTACTATTTTTAAACTATAAACATCGTACATTTATGCTTTGGCTTGTGTTGTCAAATCGGCATTAGTGGCCATTTAATATCAGGTTCAACATGGACACGATTGATTTCATTCAAGATAGAGGTATTTTTGTTGAAACCGTTATGTAGTTTTTATAAACTGCTTTGCTTTCAAAGTAAATCAGGGAATATCGTAGAACTAAATTTTTGTCCGAACCATCGCATGCTTCCGAATCTCCTCTACTCGTATGGTTCCTATGTAAACAATGGCTTTTGTAGCTGTCATTCCGACACATTTCATAGATTTCTTATTTTCATATCAGCACTTTGTCGACGGGAAATCCAATCAAGAAAACCCTGACCCTCAAGCAGCTACTGTATTTGACCAGCTCACACCAGCTAGGCCTCCTCCAAAACTCAGATAAATATTTGAGCCACCAAAACAAAACGAGAACAGATCGGTCTGAATCGTTAAGGTATTATTTTCTGTATAAAACAATTTATTTCACTGGACATTTAAATCAATTATTATGTTCATTAGAACTTGATTCTGCCAAACATGTGCTGTAAAGACTTAGACTTATTATGAATAAAGAACAAGTCAAACATGTACATATTTTCATTGTTATTCTTATATTTTGGGCCATTTACGTAAATCTACAGTATTTAAAGTTTAAGTAATGTTTGCAAAAACAACAATGTACCTGTATTTAATAAATCTGATATTAAATATGCAACAACTGGTGTTATACTCCAGAACTGAAGCTAACATCATAGAGGTACATCCTTCCAAGAATCCATCAAAACAACATGCTGAACAACTTCAAGAACTCTCTTCAAAAGACCACACTTTCCTGAAATAAATAAAAGATGCCAAAATAAATCAGTTACATGTATTGTTCAATATTTTAATACTAGCTGTAAATGCCACTGCCTTTGATGTTTGCTTTCTACATGTATATCATAATGAAATATTGACAAGATAATAGCTAATGTTTTGTGGTTGTTGTTTTTCTCAGGACAAATAGTCCATTACTTTTGTACAGCAAAGTAAAACTAAATGTTATAAAAAGCTTTAAAATAGGTCCTACCGATTATTTGTAAAACTTCTCATCACTGGTTTTCTCTTGCGGTTGACATTTCCTGGACTGGCAAATATCATGTGTATGTGTGGGGGGGGGGGGGCGGTTTCCGGTCTTATGCTAGGTCCCCTGTGGCGGTAGGCTTGTTGAAGACAATAATAAGGGGACTTCCTTATCTCCATCAATCAGAATACTTTAATGGTGTCAACGGTAAATAGCAGGAGACCCTCCACCAGCCTTAACCGGTAAATGGGGGGAGGGTAGTGTGTGTGGGTTAGAACCAGCTGTCCGGTCAGATTAGTTGGTTAGAGTGCCGGGCGGTTCTGGTGGCTGTGAGTTCGAGCCCCACACCGGGGGCACTTTTCCTCCCAGGTCTACTTTTACAGCCAGAGTGTGTGAACATGTTCCACAATTTCTGTAAGAACAAAAATCAAAGCATGTGAATGTTTGAGCAATGCAAAAGTTACAGATTGGTATCACCCACGATTGTCACTTGTCAACTATTACATTATTATTCATAAGGGAGAGTGTTCAATCGCTTAGAACTGAAACTTTTTATGCATAACCCCAATAAACCAATTCTGCTCATACTATAGAATACAAGGTTATACTGTATAGCTGGCATGTAACTGTTATTTAATGTCACTTCCGGGTTCCCCATTCGGGCCATTTATGATTTACTCATATTGTGCGATGATTTAATCTTTGTTTCAACAATACTGTAAGAAGGGCCGGTGTTATTGAAAGTTAAACTTACCCTTGTTTGCATTTACAGTATGCGTCACACACACGCTTTTCCTTTGTATCGATATCAATATTGACAACATGGCGGCTATCCGATTTTCTCTGACTTGGATAGATTTTACCCCGTAAATGTTAGATATCGTCATTTTCTAAAGATATATCGAGCCTTCCGATGTAGCAGCCAGTTACAAATTCCTTTGACTTCTATTTTTTTCGCATTGTAATGCATTACATTTATGATAATTTGCCAGGAATATCGGAAAGCGAAACGACGAGACGCCATTACTTCCTCGTTTGTTTGACGGACATAGACGGAGTTCGCTCCCTTGATATCAGGGGGCGTGGCTTAGAAGCCGCTGTCGTAAGGTCAATTCCTTTGTGGCATTCGGCTTATCGGGACCGCATGTGAAACAGGTAGATCTTTGGGCTATTTTTAGCCGAAATAAACATGTGATCAAAAAACCCTGACTCACTAAAACACACTTTAAATCAACTCGTCCAAGAAATTTGTTACTTACTAACATTTTTCACAATGTATTCAATACAAGTGTGTATCATATGGCGACTCATTATAATATCATATACAAGTGAAAAGCAGACGCATTCTAGGAATACATGAAATATACATAGGAAAATCGGAGTGAAAATCAGACGCCGCAACAGAAAATCGAACCCAGAAAGCTGAATTTCTGGGTCATCACTGGCTTTCATTATTTAGACCACGGTATATGCCCTGCAGTACATGAAAGTATCGCGATGACCATTTAGTGAAGTGAATGATTAATATTTCGCTAGCGCGGGCTAAAAGGAAGGTTGACAGTAACACTTATCGTAACTGTTCATGAACAGTCTCAATAAAATGAGACTGACGTGCAATATGTTGTGTTCATTTATCAGTAAATTACTACACTACTTAATAAGTAGTGAATAAGCATTTGTAATCGTATTAAACCGTTTATAAAACAGTCGGGTATTTATGATGCTAGCGTACGTAAAAGAACCGTAAGACCACGTGCAAACGTTGCATATCAAAAAATAACTTCTTGACTCTGCATTGGTATCATCGACAAAAATTGTAAAATATTTCATTCCATGATCATTTCATGAGAAACATGTGGTACAGTAATTCGCATACTAGATTAAGATATTTTTAAAATACCAATTTATGGCAATGATTATCAGCAAGTTATAAAACATAAATGTGAGAAGTCTAAGATATGACACACCGTTCATCTGTAGAGTGTATCCGGATTATTTTATCTCTTATACTTCATAAAGTGTCGACATATGTTGATACCAGGCACAATATTATAACAGGTTATGGGGGGGGGGGGGGGGGGGCGAAGGGGCGGGCGACGGCTTATCCAATTCAACTTGGTCTCGAACGTAGAAAACAACACAATAGAAAACATCAGCAAGCACTGCATAAAACAAGCCACTCTTTTCTTTGGCTCTGGCTCTTTATTCATCATTATCACATTTAAATCATATCGTGTTCGTTTTTCGGGGAGGAGGGCACGATTAGCCCCAAAAAGCGCCCAGTCTAACGCCAACAATTTGACTAGCCAATGGAATATTGCTAAGTAAAATTTCACAAAGGCTCCCTTGATGTTTATTTTTTTTTTATCATTGTTATACAATGCGATCCCTTTTCAATCTCTTACATTGAAATCAAATTTTTTTTGAAGGATTTAACTTATGCGCTTGTGGGTTAAAGCTAGTTTAAAACAGCTGTAACTCAAGCATGACTAGAAAGTTTAGTCCTGGAACTTGTAAAACCAAACAATTAAATAGTATACACGTGTGTTTCTTTATCAGTCTTTTCATTTCAAAATGACATAAGCTGACAAGAACGTTTCGTACATCCGTAATCAAAACATGTTTGTTTCACCTCTGTTTGAAGGTCGTATGATTGAAACGCAGAACAACATGCGCGGTCAAGGATGTAATTTATAAATAGAAAAAACATCCGGATTGTCGTGTGTTTCAATGTTTTGTAAAGTAAAACACATCAGTTCATTAAATAAACCCGAACAATTCGCTCGAAGAAAATGAAAGGTGATACACTTGGATTGCTTTGTGTGCTGGGTATGTATATACAATTATTTTCTTATCAATAATTTTTAGAAAGAAAGAAATAATTCGAAGAAAACAAATGAATTATTTAAAAAGTTTTTTTTTTATAACCGGCTGTTTGTTTATTTGTATACTTTAACCATCGATTACTGTCGAGGTTTTACTCACAGAATTTTTCAAAGATAGGGCGAACACTTATAGTTCGAACAAACACAGCCAAACCATTATACAACTATTAATAAAGGTGTATTATAAACGTAGCGTACCAAGTAATTTTACATAATGCTATTTCCACGGGAAAATTACGTTAAATCATAAGTTTGTATCAAGTATTTGTAACAACTATACACATTGAAGTTTAAGGTGTCTGTGCGGATCTATTTAAGGCAACGCTTTAAAAAAACTTTAAATTGCACAACTTTTAATGAAAAGCTCTGGTTATCTAAGAAAATAGAATTATTTATGTTATTTTGCAGATTTATTTCGACAAGGTGCGCATCACATTAACAATCAAAATTTGTATAGTAAATATATCAAACACACACACACGCACGCACGCACGCGCGCGCGCGCGCGTGTGTCTGTCTGTCTGTGGGTGGGTGTGGGTGGTTTGTGCGTGCGTGCGTGCGTGCGTGCGTGCGTGCGTGTGTGTCAATTAAAAACTATTCATCATGTATATTCTTACGCACAATTCTTTGATGTTTTCTGATTCGACACTTAAAAAGATAAGTAAATTTTACTCCTCGTGCAATCTAACTGTCATATGAGAAGTTAAATGAGCAGATGAAATAATTTACAATTCAAAACGAAAAAGCAAATGTATAATAATGTTCTCCACATGATCAGAATAGTTTGCGATGTGATTCTTATTCTTAAAAACTATAAACTCCATGAACGATGGAAAGAACTTACATGTTTATTATTATGCGTAGAGGTGGAATTAATCAGCTTAAGTAATAGTTTGATAACATGAATTCAAATATATGCGGAAGGAGCGAGTGAACGAGCCCTTCTTAATCATTAAGATTTTAATTAGGTCATCTTACTGACTTAGAATACAACCTTATTGGCTGACATTAGTCAACAAATAATCTGACGCAGGGATTGTGAATCGGATTATTGGCAGTGGGTAGATCTTTAAACACCAGGGAAAGTTGAAATTCTTAATGATTAAGCCTAGTACTTGATTGCCTATCTGCAATTTCATTGGCGGTAAATTTAGGTTGTATTTGAAATTAAGAAAATGTTAGAGATTGTTATTATGTATTTACAAAATGAATAGTTTGATACGACGCATAATTTTGTGTAAGAACATACATATATAACAATCTTAAAGTTTCTACTGGTTTAGTTTATATTGTGTTAACTACTCCATGATTGGGTTAGCCACTGTTTATATCTACCGCTTCACCTGATTGAGATCAAAAACAGCTGGCTGCTGATTTATTGAAATAAATGTATCGGAATATTTAAGAATAACTGCCTGCTCGTTAGACAACATATACTGTTGACCCCTAAAACGTGTTTGATGATTATTGTAAACACATAGAATAATGAATAACAAGAAATAGAAAGAAAAATATAACTCTTAACTTACTTAAAGAATATGATTAAACAAGTTCTGGGCTGCTTTCATGAACTATCTTGGACAATAAACAAACATGCAGCAGTCACGCGCACGCGCACACGCACACGCACACGCAACGCACACACATTGACGATTTATAAAAAACACAAAGTTATCACAAAAAGGTCCCGTCAAACTCTTATGTTCATTGTGGTAATCACTGTAGGTCCTATTCTGTATGATCATATTTACAATTTCCAGTTGTAGCGCTTATTACCCATGGATCTGTTGTCAGCGGGGACAGCAAAGCTCTTTCCCTGTTTCATCGAATGAAGAGAGGTTGGTACAACTGTTACTGAATTTGTTGTAAAAGCAAACTGTGGACAAGTTGCAAAAAGGCAGCACATATATTGCAGCTTTAACCGGTGCTATGGGCAAAGGCATTGTTATGGTTATTATGACACTAAGAACAATCAACGTGATCCTTTATCATTTGTTAAATTATTCTTCTGAAGCAATGTTTTATAATATATAATATTATCAACTTGCTGAAAACTGGCTAAATTTAGCACTTATATGACTTCATGTAGCTGTGCATCTGATAAAATTTTCATTTAACTGTTGTTTCTCATTTAAATGTTTGATGAACAGTTTATCCTTTTCTGTGAATCAAACTCGGTTGTTTTGTAATAAGTCAACTGTTACACACAATATGACCTATATTTATTTTAATGCATAACCACAAAGCAAAAAATCAGCTTTATAAGCTTTGTTGATGACAAAAACGTTCTTAGCCAAGCGAAGTACGACCTCGGTATAGCGCTAAGCTTGACATTACTACTAACAAAATAATTGCTTACATTTTAACAGCACTCTTAACGAAATGTTTCTCAATTACATGTTCTCCTCTCTAATGGGTCACACTTCAGCGATGTTCTCTCCGATGGCGACTCGACTCAAGTGTTTTCAATACAGTCATACAATGAATTATTATTTTTTCCAGGTGTCTACGGGCGTTGCAATGGACGTTGTGGGAGTTTCAACAATTACTGGTGTGCGAATAGTGGTCAGTGTGTTTGTCATAGATTTAGAAATAGATGTGGACCTTACCTTGTTTAACATGAAATACAACGACCAGGACAAACATATCCTTCCTATGTTTATTTGTATTTGAATTGGTGATTTTCGAATGAAGCTTATAAGGGACATACATGTATTATTTGAACATCCATAACGCGATTTCATAATAGCCATTTTCTATATAACTGGTTCTTCTATTTAAGTCTTTTTCTTGTTCATGACGACACTTCCTGTAATCTTGTGTATACAACTTGATAAAGGCCAAAATGGCCGAAACGTTGTTAGAATAATTAGTTTATGTTTAAGTTTGACTTCTCTTGTAACTATCGATATACAAAATTAATGAACATGTATAGAGATTGTTCTATATTGCATTTACTAAAATTTTAGGATATAAAGAATTATTGCAATCTAGGATATTCTATAAGGCTATCGACTAAATAGCAATGATGTAGAAGTTCTACAAAATGAATAAAGATATCAAATTTATATTTTAAATTGTTATCTTTTATAAAAACAATATGCATGTTAAATGATAATGTAAACAGTAAAATATCAGATTGTTGGTACATGTTTGCTATGTTACTGAGTGAAGCATTTATTTTTGAATGGAATGCAAAACCTTTTTACATGTCGCCATTTTAATGTTATGACAATTGTTAGCTACGATGCAACGCTTTAAAAAGCATAAATGTATTTTAAACATTGGTTCATGCACATGTAGTATTTCTGAAGGAATTGAAGTTCTTACGTTTTCAAACCATAATAAGGACACCCTCAATGTCCAATACACTACTGGAATCGCTTTCCTCGACCTGTCTGGTATGGCTTCCTTTGTGGGCCGACAGGTCAAATTGCTAAACAAATACAAACCTGTCGGGAATGGCTTTCCTTGTGGGTCACTAGGGCTGATTGCTACATAAAGCCGTCCTGTTGTGTATAGCTTCCCTCTTCATTCGACCGGTCAGTTCAATCTAAATTATGCTAATTTTCGGAGTAGCTGTCATTGAAGAGCGACATGTTTGATTGTTTTACAAAGGACAACCTGTCGGGTATTTCGACAGGTCCAATTGCTCTACATATGCCATTTTTGTCATGTTCTTGCGGATTGGCTGTCCTTATGTGTCAAGATGTTGGAGTGCTACACAAATGCCAGCCTGTTGGATATTACTGTCCTTGCTGGGCGACCAGAAGGTTCATTCCGCGCAAACTTTGTTTTGTATAGCTGTCTTTATTGGTCGATAGTTCACCTTATACACTAGACCACTCTCACCAAGGTGAGGCTCGAACCCACAAGGTCCTAGGTGATAGACGGACACCTTATACACTAGTCCACTCTCACCCAGGTGAGGCTCGAACCCACAATTTCTTATGTGATGTGCTGATACCTTTCACACAAGACCACCCTCATCCTGGTGAGGCTCGAACCCACAAGGTCTTAGGTGATAGGCGGACACTAGACCACTCTCACCCAGGTGAGGCTCGAACCCACAATTTCTTATGTGATGTGCTGATACCTTTCACACAAGACCACCCTCACCCTGGTGAGGCTCGAACCCACAAGGTCTTAGGTGATAGACGGACACCTTAAACACCATATCACTCTCACCCTGGTGAGGCTCGAACCCACAATATCTTATGTGATGTGCTGATACCTTTCACACAAGACCACCCTCATCCTGGTGAGGCTCGAACCCACAAGGTCTTAGGTGATAGGCGGACACCTTAAACTCTAGAACACTCTCACCCAGGTGAGGCTCGAACCCACAATTTCTTATGTGATGTGCTGATACCTTTCACACAAGACCACCCACACCCCGGTGAGGCTCGAACCCACAAGGTCTTAGGTGATAGACGGACACCTTAAACACCATATCACTCTCACCCTGGTGAGGCTCGAACCCACAATTTCGTATGTGATGTGCTGATACCTTTCACACAAGACCACCCTCATCCTGGTGAGGCTCGAACCCACAAGGTCTTAGGTGATAGGCGGACACCTTAAACTCTAGAACACTCTCACCCAGGTGAGGCTCGAACCCACAATTTCTTATGTGATGTGCTGATACCTTTCACACAAGACCACCCTCACCCTGGTGAGGCTCAAACCCACAAGGTCTTAGGTGATAGGCGGACACTTTTTACACTAGACCACTCTCACCCAGGTGAGGCTCGAACCCACAAGGTCTTAGGTGATAGGCGGACACTTTTTACACTAGACCACTCTCACCCTGGTAAGGGTCGAACCCACAAGATCTTAGGTGATAGGCGGACACTTTTTACACAAGATCACTCACAATCAGGTGAGGCTCGAACCCACAAGGTCTTAGGTGATGTGCGGACACCTTATACACTGGACCACTTTCACCCTGGTGAGGCTTAGACCCACAAGGTCTTAGTTGATGGTTCGAACACGTTGGCACTAGACCACTCTCACCCAGGTGAGGCTCGATCCCACAGGTTCGTATGTAAAAGGCAGACAACCTTTACACTTGACCACTCTCACCCTGGTTAGGTTCGATCCCACAAGGTTTTAGGGGATAGGCGGATACTTTACACTAGACCACTACTTATCCTGGTGAGGTTCCGACCCACAAGGTATTAGGTGATAGACAGACACCTACCTTTTACACCAGACCACTCTTACCCTGGTGAAGTTGGAACCTACAACGTGTAAGGTGATGGGCGGACACCTTTTACGCAAGACCACTATCACCCTATTGAGGCTGAAACCTACAATGTATGAGGTGATGGGCAAACACCTTTTGTACCAGACTACTCACACCCTGCTGAGGCTCGAACTAACAACGACTAAGGTATTGGGCGGACACCTTTTACAATGGATCACTCTCATCTGATGAGGCTTGAACCACAACGTCTAAGGCGATGGGCAGACACATTTTCCACTAGGCCCCACTCACCCTCTTATAACGCTCAATCCCACATAGTTTTGGACGCGACATATGTATGTTTAAAATTGCCAAATGAAACAAACACCAAACAAAAACTTCAGATGACATATCAGTAACAAAGAGCCTCAGAAACAGACGTTATTTAACCGTTTTATATTGTTGTATTCGCGAAGTTAGTACATTGAACTTATAATCAGCGCACATTAGCCGCTGGAGCCGAGGATACAAGAGCCATGGTGGTTGCACACGCAAGGATCTACACACAAGTAGCCGCAATTTTGAGGACACGCTGAAATATATATAGATAAAAAGAAATGAATTTACATTTATTGCGAAGCCCGACTGTCGATTGAATTGTTAAGTAAAGCAAAAAGAAAATAATAATATTTGTTTATGTTTTATTT
The DNA here is from genome assembly GCF_026914265.1 of Mya arenaria. Taxonomy (NCBI): domain Eukaryota; kingdom Metazoa; phylum Mollusca; class Bivalvia; order Myida; family Myidae; genus Mya; species Mya arenaria. Next base: position 43,093,363 of record NC_069135.1, read on the forward strand.
TTCGCAAACGTCACTACTCTTTTAAGGTCGCATGCGCAAACCGCAAAATATCCGCCTTAAAATAACACGAATGAATCGATGAATATTTGGCGGTTGTTTGTATCCGAGAGTGTTTTTTAATGATTGTATCAGAAACCTATCTGGCGATCCCATAAGAGGAGACATTAGCGTTAACACTTATCATGGAGTTAAACTGTTCTCGATGAGGACATATTCATTACTGTCCAGTGAAAATCAGAGTGAATCGAGAAAGTATTTACATGTACATTCAATTTTTTCAATCACAGAAAAGATGCGCTATTGAATAGAGTGTTTGTTTATTATAGTGTCACCTCTTTTAGTGAAAGGCCAGCCCGTTGGGCTTATGAGACACCTACATACCTGAACAGCTTTACCCTATTTCCTTTCCCGTATTCCAAGCGCCTGACAGAAAGGCAATCGGTCCCCCTTGATTTAACTAGCTGCTGGGTCGGCAACAGGCCATGACAGAACAAGCCCCGTGTGAGACTCGAACCTTGGACCTCCCGCTCCGTAGGCGAACGCCTTAACCACTAGGCCAAGGAGACGGTTATATTTATAAACAAAAGCTCGCCGACGCGGCGCCGACACTCGTCTGTTGTTAAAAATGCTATGTTCATCAAATTCGTGTTTTGCGTTTCGCTACACGTTTACTCATTGTCTCATGAAAATGAGTGCCAAGTTTCATATGCTAATACATTGGACGGTTTATTGTTATGGACAAGGTTACAGTTTGCTTTGCACCATGACGCCGCTGACGTCGAAGACTTCTGCGAAGAACGGGACAAATATTTGTGAAGTATTTATCAGGAATAAGAAACGGTTAAAGGAGCAGCGAGTATTGTTTGGTCAAGATATTCAATCGATGGTAAAATCCCCCCTCCTCACCATGAGGACGTTTTATGTTTTAAATGATGTTCATTTAACTGCAATATTTAATCCGTCTTCATCATGAAGTAAAGGATCTATCATAGCTTTCAAATCTTAGTCAGTCATAAACTTTATGATCATGTAGTTTGTCCTTGTTTTACCTGGAGCTTCAAGTTTTAACATTCATGATGGCAGAGAATGAACTATTCTATTTTCAATCTTTTAAAAGTCTGATAAATGGCAACCTTGTTTCATATTCGCATGCAACATTTTCTATTATCATAGTTAAGTTATTATGAGAAATAACAAGTCAAAACAAGCATGATCCCATCCTTTGTCGCAACGTTTAGTATAACTTGCTTATTATGATTTTATCAACACTTCTCAAAGCCGTTCATTGTATGAAATTATGTAATTCCTTTCTTTTCGTTATTTTGTTTTCGTTATTTCTTTCACTGTGGTTGGTTTGAAAACCGCTGAAATGTACACTTGGTAAAAAAGTATAAGCCAAACATCTTAAGAAACTAAAGCTACTAACCGCAAATGCACACCACTAACACGAATATGGGCTTCATAACAGCTTTGATATCGTCACACATTAACTTATTACAATTGCGCCCTTTATATACACACTATGATTGTTTTTTATGTCAATTTTGATCTGTATTCGCATGCATCATTCCCATTTATCATATTTCACCTATTATGAGATTGTTTTAGACGAAAAACAGATACATCTCCAACTGATACTAAACATATTGTTTTCAATAACATTAAATTATCATAAGCTGTTATCCTCTTCCCGTTTCTCTTTGTTGTCTTTGTTGTTGTTTTTAAATCATAGTATGTTTATCTTTAAAAAAGCATTTTAAAGATTTAACAGTTTGTTTCTTTGAAACCCCAGGCCATTTGAATTGTAATAAAAAACAATGTTGAGAGTTTCAAATGGAAAATCAACAAAATAAAATACAAATATTGCTAATAAGTTAAACGATTGAAACATGACCAAACCCAAGATTGTTTTCTTTCTTTTTCTTAAAAACATATTTATATAAATGGTTACATTTCACTTGTTTTGGAAAGGACCGTGACCCAGCGATCTTATTTGTCTTAACAAGCGCTTCCATTTATAAAGTATAACATGATGAACGAGCATCAATTAAATAACGTTTAAGTAAATCATATATCATCATAAAACGTCAACCAAATCCGTTATCAGCAAGATAATTTTAAGATGATTAAGTTTATACCGTTTTCATGTTGCAAGGCGGAAACAAAACATTTTGTAAACAGGATTCTATACATTATACAATTGTTCATATATAATATAATTAATATGTTTTAAATTATTTAAAATGGACAAGGCAAAAGCTTTAACTAGCGTGAATGTATATACACCAAAGTATCTCTTAAACGTCGTATCTGTTGCTCAAAACTACGTTGGCCACACATTATAGGCATTTAATCCGGTATCAAAGGCTTGAGAGTCACATGAAATGTTCAATCCAATAAGTTCAGTTAAAACAACAGCAAATGTGGTTTACTTCATATCGGCAAATATGAGATTACATTATAAATGTAGATCATAATGCTTGCAGACTGAAGTCCGTTTAAAAGTCCCTTTATCAAATCCAAATGCATGCTTTTTCCCGAAACTACTTATCAGAAATAAAACAAAGACACATTCACGAAAAAACCCACTGCGTAATTACGGTTTGGTTTTCTATAAGCATATGCTTATAAACCCCTGTGTTGTGCAGCTATCAATCCACTCGCCGACCCTGAACATAGTCGTTTTCGTCTCCCGCTAAATGATGATACTGAAAATCAACATAATTGCCAAGCTCGTCTCCTTTCGCATCCAATTTTTCATCCCCTTTTTCCGATATCTTGAGTAAAACGTCTTAAATTGAACATTTTATAATGCAAATTTGGGCTAGGATAATTTCTTTTGAGAACTGGATTGGTTTGACAATGCTCATCTAACTAAAATTGACGGCGGTGTTTGTTTTGTTGATTTGATCATGTTAGAAAAATATATTTTAAAAAGTATTTTGCTTTGTTTTGATTTACAATGCTATAGAATAAGGGCACCTGCTTATGAGATTATATATACAACTTTCTTTACAAAACCTAGCCGCATTTGTTCATTTTCCACATCAAAAGTTATTGAAAGAATTCAGACCTACAAATTCATCATCACTGGACATGAACAAATGAAACCTTCAACTTTCATATCCTGACAAAAACCACATGGAAGTATTATTCTGTGAGAATGCACCAAACACAACTGTAAAACATGGAAATTGCTGTGGGTGTCCATAAAAACATTCTGAAACATACATCTACTGTTTTTACGACACAAAAAACAGACGCACTTCTTTAAAGGATAGCTCTTTAAATTGCTTTTACTGCCGAAGGCCTTTCTTCTTAAATAAATTATGTTCTGGTACTTGTTGTTCAAGGGAAGGTGGCTTTTTTCAACACCGCTACACGTTTGAGAGTCATAGCAGTGCATTGATTTTATCCTATGGCAAACATCATAATAAATAAGATATATTTATAATATAACTATAATATAGTCTGGCGCATTTCCTCAGCTACTTCAAGAGATGAAAATAGTTGTTTTTCCAAGGCAAATGTGTATTTCACTCTCGCCAAATATCTAGTACTTTTTATTACGGTTCACAATTCAAAAATATAAGGAGAAATGATAGTGGTCGTGAAATTTATAAAAGGTCATACATTTTTGCAATAAATTATTATAGAACATTTTACCAAAACAGGTCAAATGTATCACCACAAGGGCAGAATGTTTAAAATAAAACACAGTAAAACTGCCGCGCCGTAGGTAGTTTGAAGTTTAAATGTTTATTATTTTGGTTTTGACATTATATCCGATAGTTTCTAGTATCCTCACTTGTTAAATTCATTGCCTTAAATCACCTTGTGTACCGATGAGTACGTATTTCGTGGTTAAAAAGAATATGTAAACAGAATCTCAGAAGGTTTTTCGGACATTTTTTCAGCCGGATAATATCGATTTCCCAAAAGATAAGTAAAGCATACAAAGCCACATCCTTAACAAAATATTTGCTGTATCTAAAGCGAAAATGTTTTTGAAATATGCAACTTTTTACTTTGCCCTTCTTAGTCGTTTTAGTGCGTAATTAATTTGTGTGTACACATACCTAACCATTATGCGGCCACCTAGTGCTTGGTTTTGTATTTTTTGGGGAAAAAAGTGACAATTGAACAAAATTCATGTCCCGCTCAAAGATTTCCGAAATATATATCAACATTCTGTTAACTGACGTCAAGTTCACGTTGTATGCACCGTGTTTATTACACGAAACGAGTGTCAAGTAGTGCTAGTGTCAATGCCTTTCAACTTGTTCCCGATGTTTTGGGAAGAGACTATTAACGTGTCCCCTCTGCAAAGATTTATTTTCCGTAAACAACTGTCTGACGACGTAACGTCATAAGGAGCGTACAACAGTAACCCCCATCGATAAAAACTACTATGGCTGAATAAAAATAAGATCGTTATCGTATCGAAGTCAATAAGACATTGCAGCTTTTTCAAAATAAACATATATACAAACAATGTGAGTAAAGAAAAACATTAATACTTCACGGATTTTTTTTCTTTTCCGAATTAGATTTTTTTTTTAAATCTTCATTTTTTATAGAAACTTTAAGTCCTAGTACGTCTTATTGTTAAATAAAAACGGAATAAAATGCTTATATAACTATGATATGTCTCCGATAATGTCTTGTAAAACCCCGATGTTAACATGCTTTATTATAAAGATGTCCAACGTTAACACTAACTTGTACATTAAGTTAGCATATGCTAATGAGGGATAATAGCTCTAAGTAAATAGAACAAGGCAGGTGTCTGTTTCGTCCTACAAAAAGCCTCTGTGCCTTTTTACAAATAACAGATACATATTCATTCATTTCTTGTTCATATTTTGAATTTATACCGTGGAAGCCAAAAAGAACCAAACGACGAAAAGCGAAAGTCTAGGCCATATTCACGGGAGTTATTCATCTGGTATATCCGTATTCATACATTATCTTAATGTACTTTATTGCCGCTTTGGAAGCCTTGACTCGGACGAAAATGAGCGGAAAACCAGTTAAAAGGTCCATCAATTGCTCATCCGGTTCAAGGTGACTGAATGTAAGGAAAATGTTTTTACTAACATGTACACACTCTTATCCATAAATCGTATCTAGACGAGCTCGTTTTTTACAAAACATTATCTTGTGTAAAACTATTTGTTCTGTAACACTTTCACGTTCTTAGCATTTGGACGAACAAATTATTGCAATCATGCAAAGCAGTCCTACAATTTTCAGCTGGTCTCGATACATGTGACTAAACTGCCATATTACACAACGTCCATATTCACAATGAAATATTTACACCTCAACTTCCGTTCCTTAAATAAACTGCCTCTCGGCAATTGCCTTCATCAATCGATGAACGCAATATCTTCGGATATGTTCGGATCGTCATTCATTGCATAACAATATACATGAAAGCTATTGATCTTGTTATTGGTTGTATTGTGTCTGAAGGTCCCGTAAAATATAGATCAACATTTTTAAAAGTGTAAGTTTATTATATTTTAAATATATTGGTACCAGAAGTGTTTTAATTTTACGTTTTAAAGTGATTTCAAGTGGTTGATCTTTCCCGCGTTATTGTGACGCCATTTGAAAAAAAAATGTGTCCGGTTAAAGTCGGCTCGTTCTATTTACAGAATGGATAAGAACGGATTACTGAAAGGTTTTCTTAAATGAAATGAAGTATTTTTTTAACAATTCTTGAATGAAATAATGAACTATTTGTGTAAATATAAGGAATGAATTGCGGGGTTGATGTCATTATCGAGGATATGAACGCAATTGGGTTGGTCAAAGTACGCGTGGAGTCCTTCGGACTCCACACGCATTGACCAACCCAATTGCGTTCATACCCCGATAATGACATCAACCCCGCAATTCATTCCTTAATTGACCTAAACGTTTGCAGTTTCATATCGTTTACCTGTGATTTTTTTTTGTAATCGATAATATCATGATTATTGATAGACTTATTTATAATAGACCTCCAGCTGTCATGACTCGGGATAATTGCGTCCATCTGAAAGTAGCGTTACACATGTATTAGTGTATATTTTTGTGTATTTTCATTACGGCATAATTGTCCGAAAAATATTTATTTCCTTTTTTACATATAGGTTTCTAATGAGTATATTACAGCACAACTTATAGCAATCACTGTTCTTGTAAACACTGGCATATTTTGCATATGTTCCACACATATTCTTTAAGCTCGTTCAAGTGCCAATATATGATGATCTTGTAGGTCACTCCATATCTCGCATCCATAGAGGGCCTTCGGAATAACATGGCTAAGGTATAGTGTGTTTTATAGCAAGCAAATACATGGACTTGTCATTTAAGCCATCATCATTTAAGCTAAAATACATGCGACGTAATCTTTTACAGCATGAGTCGACCGATTCACTTATTTCGTGATTTTTATTGTTAAGTACTCCATTGCAGTGTCGAAACATGCGGAGCCCAAGGTGTTAGTAGCTAACGGATTCCGTTACTTCTGCGTTACAAATTAACCACTGCCTTTCGCACATTCTATAGTCGCTCTGTTTTCATTATATCCGATAACGGTGCATTTATTTTGATTGTATTCATACCGATCCATTTTCGAGTTTCCAGAACAGACATTCATCATCGATTGAAGGTGTTTCGGCGTTAGCGAGAGCAACATCATATCGTCCGCTACTGTAGGACAAGCAAAAGAAGTGTCGTGTATTTTAATGCCGCTGCAATGGTAATCCAGCTTTTCTATTTATCTATTGATGTAGATGATATAAATAAATGAACCTAAACATTGAACCTAAAATAATTAAGTTTTTCATGGAAATAGTTCATGAAAATAACAGTGTTAGTTTAATTATTTTATTTATTTTTTTATTTCTTCTTAGTTAAGATGTAGAAATTAGAATATAAAGCAATAAAGTTTTTTTGGTAATAAGAATACAATGAAAAATACAGTCCTTACGAAAGTAATTTGAAAGTATTTACAGAATATTGATATACCACTTATTCAGTACAAAATACGTAAATTTTTTATTCATGACATGTTCGACGGAAATAAAATTTGACATCCCAGACACAGAATTGACATTATTGCATTTGCTTCCATGAATGAGTTCGTCCGAGTGCTTTCATAAACACATTTATTAACACTAACGACTAGAATTTCCAGTCGTAATCTGTTCAAACTATTACAGAACAGCAATTCCTGAGCAGTTCCTGTAACGCATCAATATTATTGTTATCTCAGATGCTGAAGCAATGAGACAAGTTATGTACGGTGAGGAATTAGTTGTAGCGAAGATATATTGCAATAAAGGCCGCTTGCCTATAATACATGTTGCATATCAATGAATTATAACAAAACACAGTTGTTTTATAATATGTATTAAAATGAAGTCTTGACTTCTCAAAATCGAAGCATAGACTAGATTTTATAGCTTACATTATTTTTTATATCGAAATACAATGGATACCTTTTGAGAAGCATGACCAGCTACTGCAAATGTATTATACAAATGTGTCATATATATACTTATAATATAATACCAACTCGAATTTCAAAAATATACTATACCGAATATCATCAAGCCTAGAACATTTAAAAAAACATGGTTTTTGTCTTCAATATATACCATTACTGGAAAGACAGAACATACAAATAAAATAATTGTAAATTTTATTAATAAATTTAGCATTATTAAAGAATCACACTAATTTAGAAATATTTTTTCGAGCATAGGAAGGGTTCTTTTCTCCTTTAAAGAAGTGAAGAAAGCCATGATGAAAGCATTGTTGGTAATAGTTCTGTAGGGATTTCACACAACCTGCACTTCTTAGTAAAACTAAATGTCAGTAGTTATTGCAAATTTCTGATAGAACAGTTAGATTATGGGCATTCTGAAAAATGTTTACATCGCTTACTCTGTCTTTTAAAAATATCCGAACACTTCCAACCACTTTGGATATGCAGTTGTTCATTATCTAGATATCTGGCCTCTGGAAATTAAGAAACATTTTTTTTCAAGGTAAAATCTAAAGAAATACTTGAGGCTAGTAGAGACATTTAACTGTCCAATCCATTATTCAACGGTAATGCATCAAATAAAACTTCAATCTTTCAGGCTTTAAGTCTGCAGATGTTTTAAAAATGCTAAATCAAGACAAGCTTTTATAAAATGTTTGATGTGTATGCTGAAAGTGGTAATGCAATATGGAAATGATCTATCAATTTGATCAATATAATTTCACCGTGCACCGTGTATTCAAGAATTGTCTACAGATATCTTGTTGAAACTTTTGAAGCATACAGACAGTTTCTGAACTAATTAATTTGTGCCTGAAAGCTATATAAAGAAGAAAAAACTGTTTATCTCCATGATTAAAAGAAAATAGTAGTTTTACCTCTCATTACGACGATAATGTACAATAAAACGATAACGACAACATTCAACAGGGAAATAATTGAATGCGCACCTGACGAGTTTAAGCTTGAATTAACGAATTTATGTTCTTATAAATACCTGTCAATTACCGTTTGTAGTTTGTTTATTTTAATGAATAACAATAACACAGTGAATGATGTTTCGAAAATAATCGCCATCATGAAATATATGTGGCAATCCCTTAAAGTCTTCAAATGTAACACAAATAAACTTTTATTGGAACCACTGACATATTGGCTGACTTTTTGTTTGCATATTGAGTCAAGAACTATATGTCTTTGGCAATGTACATTGCAGTAAACCTTTATACTGCTGTAATGTTTATGTTACAGTAAACCTTATTTGGTGCCTCTAAAACGATATGTTGGCAACAAAACAATGTTATTTTTAATATTTCATTTAAAAAAAAATGGAAGGTTGATTCATTGGACAAACAAGTACATAGATTTAAGCCAAAACATAAAAGTTTATTGTTTCAAATATTATTTCCAAGAAATAAATTTGTTGGAAGGGAGACCTATTTTTTTTAAATCTATTTTTTCTTATTTTTGTTAACCGGGATTCTGTACCAAGCTCCAATACATTTATCAGGGAATATCACAATTGTAGAAACAAACAAAATAGGAAATGGTCAAACTAAACATGATCATTCAAATAAATCCATCTATTAAGGAAGTTTATAAAAACAATCCAAATATCGATCAAAACGAAAAAAAGGTGTATGGTCAGGAGAAAAAAGGGTCAGTCATGTTAGTGAACTTTACACGCCTTATTGTGAATTGATCGAGACCATTCGTTGGCAGAAAGACAAATACTTTAAACTAGTATACTATATCACTGTCAGTCTAAACGGAATTACACATTGGGCTCCACAGGTCTCGACATTACAATGGAGATTAAAGGTACAAGCCAAGCAGACAAAAAAACCTTACGTTGCCCTTCGATTACACAAAGATACAGCACCGAAGCCAAAATCATCTTATTTGTAAGTTGCAATGAGTGTACACCTCTACTAGAACATTACTTCGGCATTTCTTTACTGTCTTCACGTAGTTACTGCCACCGATTAGGCATATATTTTTAATCTTGCTTTTACGGATGAGTGGTGGCTGAGTACTCATTAACTAGTATAAACACCTAATGAACTCCTTTTTTACGGACCTTTCGAAGGTGGTTACCCAATTTGTATTAATACAGATATAAGAGTTATTAAGTATGTTAAATATTTCGTTGTTGTGTTATGACCTTGAGCGTGTCACGTTTATATTATGTTAGGATTTACCTCGTGCCTGTAAATAATGACTTCGTTTACTATTAAGCTACTTGCCTTGTCCCTGTAGTTTCCATTGCATCATTAAACGTCAATAAAAACATAGTTTCAGTTTTTCACGGTGACCCCTGAAATAGCATATTCCCTTAGACAAACTCGGTCCTTATTCTGTTTCATTGCCTTTTTATTTTATACCGTTGCTTTTATTTGTACATTTCGTAAGTCAAAACTGTTATGGATATAATTTGCGTAAAAAGGGATATTGAGATCGACAGAATGTCATTTATCCCGTAGGATTTTTTAAACCGGGGATTTTTACTTCAGTTAAACAGATCAAATGAGTATATAAAAAAGCATAGCAAAATGTGTGTTAAATTACCATGAAATTGCTTTCATAGTTGTCCTGATATTCAGATAAAAATCTTAGTTTAATAGTGATGCGAACATATAACTTCCTGTGTTAACAAAGATAGTAGCTTATAGCATGAATATATATATATCAAAATATGTAACAGGACTAGACCAGTACTCAACCCTTTTTAATAACAAACAAAAACAATTGCAAACACACAAAAAAGAGTTAAGAAAACAGACAGAGAAAACATCTGCTAAAACACCAATCGAGGGGAGTACGAAATGACATTCGAGATTCGCGACTGAATCCATGTAATGCTGTCGGGCTGTTCGTTGTGGTAGTTGTTGTTTAACAGTTTATGACAGCATTGTGGCGTGACCCCAAAGGTAACGCTATTTAGCATGTTTATACCAATACCATGTTTACAGACCTTGTCCTACGATCTGACGTGTCTGAACTGTGGCTTAAAGATGCTATCGTACAAATAAAAGTGGCCATAAATTAAATCGAATTGCATCATTGTTTTTAACATCCTTATACAAGGAGATATGTCGCATTAAATATGAATAATATCAATTCAGTTAACAATGAAAAGTGCAACGCAATTGTTTTCATTGTCTATTTTGAACCAATAGATTTAACGAGCCGCTATGTACACTTTTCGATTGAAAGTGTTTATATCTGACTGGTTTACATGAGGTATGCTTCTTTCGGCGCTAAAGTGATAGTCCCTGTAGTTGTTTTATTGCATTATTGTATTTTTCTTGCATGAAAAATTGGGTTTAATTAATATCAAATAAATACTGTATTACTGATTCATAGCTTTCATAAATTTTAAACGTAATTCCGATCAGTGCACGTATGTATGGTCACAAATAAAAAAATGGGTAAGCAACAAATAACACATTCAAACGAAAGTACGATCAATGGCGTTTTTATAACTGGAATCTAATATTATTTTGCACTTGAGTGGTTAAAGGACGTTCATGCTTGAAAAAGAAAAAAAAATAGTAAAAAAGGCGCTTACAAAGTGTTTTTATTACTTGTTTACAATTAAGACACGGACCATCTCGGCTTCACAGCATAAATCGCGTGACGAGTCTGCGAAGGCTGACTTTTAATGAAGCCGGTAATAACTTCGGGATTAGAAAAGCACTAAAATACTTAAATGTGTCTAAAATAAATGACTCAGAAGTCAAAACCCATTAATTCTTGTCTTGCTGAAAAGTGGCCCTGATAGATAGATCTCTCGCATGCTTCACAGTTGATATGTTCTTATACAAAGACGTTACGTCAGTAGTGTGCGAGAAAGCAATAACTTCAGAGTTTAAGTAGTGCCTCCGCAACTTGTATCATTTGTACGTCTGTAACAGAATATATGTTCTGTACTATTGGTCTGTAAAGGCATCCGTTTAATCAATGTCAATTAAAATACATTAACATTCTTGACTGTAAATTTTAAGTTAAATATATTGACGCACACATTTGCTGAGGAAAATGGGTTTTCTACTATGTAACTTTAAGTGAACATTAATAAGCAGAAAGTTGAGAGACATTCAGCGAATGATTACAAGCCTAGTGCAACAAGAAAACGATAAAGGCAAGATGTGTAAATTGATCGAGAAATTAATGAAACCTCAAATTACTTGTCCTCAATTGGCCAAAAGACAAATAGTTTTGCGAAGCTTATCTCTCGAGACTAGAATCTTAAAAAGGGAGTTTACAACACGCCAGTTTGTCATTTTTATGCATTCAAGAGCAGAAAACAAACAAACACTTAATATGCTAAGAAAACGGTATAAATTTGTACAAGCAATCAGCCTCTAAGCATACAGGTAATTCTTCCAGCAATTTATATAACCAAATAATGATTAAAAAAGTATGCTATGAAAGTAAAAAAAAAGTTTTGATTTGCCTGTGTCTCTAAGGAAGGTTTATTACAACTCTCTGAGACCATCTATAAATAACATTCTTAAAAGTTATGCAAATACATAAGGATCATTTCAGGGATTAAGTTAACATTAAAACAAGTACTGCTGAGTTGTACGGTGAAATAATGACGTCAAACTGACCATGTCATTGAAATTTTCGCTCCATATATTTTTATTAAAGATTTGTTGAACATTTATCTAAGTCTATATCTGTAGGTTATAAACATTTGTTAAAAATGACAAAAATCTACGTCAGTCGAGTTTTACTTTTATCCAAAATATATATTGTCATAGACTTTGGACAACAATCGGTGCCATTAACCATGCTAATGGTACAAGGTCGAATCTGCGTCGTACATAAACAGACTGCTAACTATTTGCCTCCATGCGTATGATCATATCACACTTAATTCATAACTCATCAAATTAATCTAATCTCGGTTCTGTTTCATTCTTCAACGCGACATTGTTGTTGAAAGAAATATACTAGAAAGACGTCCTTTTTGTTCCCAAAAATTCAAGAACAAATAAGATAAGACGTCTACTTATTTCGTTTTAAGTATTCAAATTTGATCTTCATTATCGTAAAAACTGATATATGTTAAATGTCGAAATATTTATTTGAATATGCACATTAATATCCACAAATACGAAAACGAGAGTTTGGGCTTTGCAGATAAATTATATGAGCATTTATGGTATACAGCACAAAAAGTCACATGTTTATTTACACACAATACATATAATACACAGACATAACGATTGGTCGAAAGTATGCGTGTTTGATATTGTTTGATAGTCATCGCCTTTTTATAAATAAATATGAAAATGTGTAAAAGAAATGTCGTGATTATATACATACAAATGCACAATGGTATTAACCCAGTGTATTGTTTATCCTTACGAATAAGACACTGATTTCTTTTCTAAATAAAAGTTTTCCTTTAATCAGTGAAATAAAAACTGACAAACATTACCATTAATAGTTCACATAAGTTATCATTTATGTGAAGATGTTCTGTATGCAATTATTTTAGTCTTTGTTCATTACCTTTTTCTTATATGTGTTATGCGCCAATTAAGACGGTACTAATGTTGTACACATCCTGTGTCTAACCATCTTCCTTTTTGTATTTTTGTATTATATTGAAAAGCAATAAAATATGCTTACAACAAATCATATAGTCTTAAAATATTGAAATTTAATAAGGAAATCGGGGTGAGCGAGAATAGATAAGTATTATACAAAATATGACAGGATTCATTGAGTGTTATTGTTCTGAAGATTAAGTTCGGCAAGTTCCAATGTCGTTTTTTGAGTGTCCATCATATGCCCGTTGTGACAACTTTTTTTGAAGTATGATCATTTTTGTGTGCGTGAGTGTATGTATACTTGGTCTCATGTACTACACAATTGTTTTAACGTAAATGTGAAAAAAAGAAAGTAAGGGTTTTCAATGTGTGTGCGTGTATTGAGGGGGGGGGGGGTGATAGACTATTACATAACATTTTCTCGTAAGATGGTTTGTCTACCGGATTCCGCCACGGCATATAGACACTGATGTAACTCTATAATTGCTTCTTCTTTAAATAATTGGATTGATACGATTGTCCTCAATTAACTAAAATTAACGGCTAACCATGGAATGTTTGTAAGAAAATATATTTCATTTCATAAACTGTCTTGACCAAGTTTAAAAGAAATATGGAATGCGGTCACATGTACATGTCTGAGATTGTATATGTTAATATCTTCCACAAAATAGTTAATAATAGATAAGTTTGTCCTGTACGTTCGTTTCAACGTCGAAAGTGAGTGAACTGATGCAGACCAACAAATATGTCATTACTGGATTACAAAGCTTCAAATTTCATATTTTGACAAAAAGCACATCTTTTATTCTGTGAGAATGCAAAAAAAACACAACTGTAATGCATGGAAATTTTGTGGGTGCCCGAATGATAATCATTCTGTTACGTGTCCTGTTGTTTTTATGGCACAATAACAGACGCACGTCCATAAAGGAGAGCTCTTTTATAGTGGTTTTACTGCCTAAGGAGATTTCGTCTTTAATAGATCCATCGGTAAGGTGGTTTTTGCAACAAAGCAATCCGTTTGAGCGTCACAAAATTGCAGTGATTATTTCGCTTTAATTTGACAAAAATCAAATAATTCATAATTGTCAGGCAAATTGCAGCAATTACGTGGGCATATGGAAATAATTTATTTCACTGTCGCAAATATCTAGTTAGTTTAGAATTTTATATTTATAGTAGCGTTAATAACATTTATTAAACGACATACATGTTTGCAATCGTGAATTTTACAAACATTAGTAATAAGCATAGACACATGAAATTTCTTAACTAAAATCCAATCCAAACTTCTACTCTGAAGTACTACATTTGTTTAATTTCCTTGCCAGAAAGCAGCTTATACAGACGAACTGAAGTGTCCTTTCTTTTCAATAATACAATGAAAACTAAAGGGACAAGCTCAGTAGTATTTTGTAAAAATAAACCCTGTTTTGAGGCACCAGGCCAGAGCAAAAACGTCACTGAACTAGAGACACAAACGTATAAACACCACATACACAAATCAACATCTTCGTTTGATTAAACCCTTCGCGAAAAAGAATTTCGCAAAATTATAATACACTTATGTGTCAAGACAACTTTATCACGCATAATTTACGTTTTATGCTTGAAACACAGTACATCAACGCAATAAATAATATTTGTAAAAAGCAATACGTTATTAAAATATTCATTAAACAAATCGTACTTACCTGCAATAACCCGACGTGTCGGGAGCAGACTAAGAGGTCCTTTCGCGAGAATTTCCATTCCAAACATAGGATGATCTTGGTTCCGCAGCTGTATGCCGCTGTCAACTCGTTCTGTTCCAACATAGTAACGTCATAAGCAGTTAACGACAGTTCTCGTCGTTGACAAACAAAACACCGCTATTTAATAAAACCAAAAATCATAACCCATATAACAACATTAATTGTATAAGACAAGGTAGCATTTAATGAAATAAACATATATACATAAACATGTTAGTGGACATTTTCGTATGTGTGCAGTTAATGGATGATTTACTGTACTTTGAATTATTTTCATGATGCTTAAAAACACGCCCCGTAGTGAAGTAATCCATAGCACCGCACTAACAACCCTCCTTTATTAAAATCAAAGATTCTGTTATTTTTTTATTAACATTATTATACTGCCAAAACACAGTCGCATGTGATCCCACGGGCTTATGAATAGAGATGAGATCGTCCACATTTCTGTCGAGATTTTCGACCGTCGCCATCCGTTATATATTTAACAATTAGGTCACGTTGTTGCCTTAAGTAAGATCAAGCTTGCATGCTCAGTACAGTCAAGATATAGTGGAAACCTCACGGACAATAAACTTACATCCACTTTCTAGAAAAGCACATGAGATATACGGATATATGGAGAAACCTACACCAACCTTGTTTAAAGATCTCGAGGTATACAGGGACAACAAGCTTACCCCCACCTTGTTTAAAGACCTTGAGGTATACAGGGACAATAAGCTTACATCCACCTTGTTTAAAGACCTTGAGGTATACGGGGACAATAAGCTTACACCCACCTTTTTTAAAGATACCTAAGGTATACAGGGACAATAAGCTTACCTCCACCTTGTTTAAAGACCTTGAGGTATACAGCGACAACAAGCTTACACCCACCTTGTTTAAAGACCTTGAGGTAAACAGGGACAACAAGCTTACACCCTGCTTGTTTAAAGACCTTGAGGTATACAGGGACAATAAGCTTACACCCACCTTGTTTAAAGATACCTGAGGTATACAGGGACAATAAGCTTACATCCACCTTCTTTAAAGACCTTGAGGTATACATGGACAATAAGCTTACATCCACCTTGTTTAAAGACCTTGCGGAAGACAGGGACAACAAGCTTACCCACACCTTGTTTAAAGACCTTGAGGTATACAGGGACAATAAGCTTACACCCACCTTGTTTAAAGACCTTGAGGTATACAGCGACAATAAGCTTACATCCACCTTGTTTAAAGATACCCGAGGTATACAGCGACAATAAGCTTACATCCACCTTGTATAAAGATACCTGAGGTATACAGCGACAATAAGCTTACGTCGACCTTGCTTAAAGACTTTGAGGTATGCAGGGACAACAAGCTTACACCCGCCTTGTTTAAAGACTTTGAGGTATACAGGGAAAACAAGCTGACACCCAACTTGTTTAAAGACCTTGAGGTGTACGGGGACAATAAGCTTACACCCACCTTGTTTAAAGACATTGAGATATACAGGGACAATAAGCTTACACCCACCTTGTTTATAGACACTTGAGGTATACAGGCACTGGAAAAATACAATGACAAGAAGATTAGACCGGCCTTGTTCAACAGCAATGGAGGTATACAAGGACAAGAAGATTACATCCACCTTGTTTACAAACCCTTGAGGCATACAGGGATAAGAAGTTTACATCCACCTTATTTAATTAAAGGCACTTGAGGAATATACAAGGGCAAGAAGCTAACATCCATCTTGTTTAATTAAAGAGGTATATAAGGATAGTAAAACTTTAACAGCACTGGGGGAACACAGGGACAATAAGCGTATATCCCTATTGTGTAAAGGCACCTGAGGTATCCGATAACACAAACAGGAGAATTTCTGATACTTAGTGCTGTATTTCATTTCTGTATAGCTTAAACGAGTTTTATGACGACAGAAAAACGTTATAAGAAAGTAGTACACAAATTATTGTTTTGTCTTTCAAAAATTGCAAAACGGTCATTTCGATCCGATTTAATTAAACAAAGAAATAAAATACAAACTGCAATAATTTTATCAATGATATAGTTCACATAATAGTAATCATGCGTAGATGAAAGTAAAATCATTTCTAAATATTTGTATAATATTGATATGATATATTATCGGGACAAAATAACAGCATTATTTATCTGCAATCCTGCATTTCGCAGGAAATTTCTTTAGCATCCCAGACAAGGAATCACTGAATTGACATTGTTGTTTTTGATGGCATGTAACAGTGCATGTGAGTAATTTCATAACCGAATTTATAAACAATTACGACGAGAAATGTCCCGTCGCAAATAATATAAGTAACGATTGACGAACTACGACAGAGCAGTGCTTGTTGAGTTGATTCTATAACGTAATAATTGTCGTTATTTTAGATGTTCAGTGTAATGAGATAAGTTATTTAAGCCCTAAGTACATAATATTTCACGTCGTTGAATATTACGGTGAGGAACAAACGAAAGACAATCGGCATCTTTTGCGTAGATATTAATTGTAACATTGTACAAATTGTTCCATAATTTTATTGATAATACAATATAAACTGCCCAGTATTCGAAAACTCATTTAGAGTTACAAGGCAAGCGCCCAAACGATAATGAACTGAAGACACAAGACATACATAAATAGAAAAACCACAAACAGATCACATTCGCATCAAAAAAGCACCACATACACAAATAGAAATACCACAAACAATCACATTCGCATCAAAATAACATTACCGAGCCTAGCCTAATGACAATATGAACATAGATAATAAGTGCTCTTATATTTGGTTACATTTGTTTTTAACATTCCCCTCGAGTAACATGTAATACACAAAGTGCCATGTCTATATTTATCAGAACACTAGTTGGCTTTTTAACTAGTATATTCGGTGGATATAATAGAAATTGGCGGTGATAGGGCGAATTAGTAAAAAAACATGTATATCGTTACTTAAAAGCAAACATATGCATAAATGACCATTGAACACCGAGATTTGTAAATCACAAATAATAAATGCATCATTTCTTGATACGAAAATATATGCCGCCTAGTTGATTTTTACAGATTATCCAAAGGAAATATATTTGTGTGACTTCATTACAGATGCAGCCAAAGTTTCCCCGAAATACAAATTCAATTTATCTTCAATCGGAAATCATCCTCGTATCAATCAGAATGTCGCAGAAAGACATCTATAAGATGCGAACGGCATGTAAATTGACCAAATGTCAGCTACCCTTTGCAGATCTTGCCTTAGCTATCTCTAATCACGGCTTGATGAAAAATAAAGGTAGAAATAAAACGTTTGACAAACTTGAAATATAGTCCATTACAAAGTGCAGAGCATTTTCAGTAAAAAGGACATATTGGACATAGTGCATGCAGATTACGTTCCGTTAACATTATAGCTGTCACATAAACATCGTTGACACCTTGATTCATCCCAATTGGCATAACCTTCTTTCACATTCTTTACAGAAGACATAAGCAATCTGATCCGCATGGATATATCATATATATTAAGTCTGATGGGTTTGTTTTTGAACGACGGGATCTTGAAGTTAACGATAGACTGGAATTACGCATGAATAATAGACGTCTTCTGTTGGGTACTTTTTATAGACCTCATAATTTTAATTCGTATGTATTTGAATTAACAATTAATAGGACTGGTGGTTTATTCTGGTATAAATGATATAGAAATCGCAGGCAATCTCAACTTTGACATGAACAAATCCTCAATTCGCCATTGAGGTAGAGTCTGTATGTCAGCAATTTAATCTGTCACAAGTAATTCGTGTTCAAAAACATTTCATTGAAACAGCCGATACTCTTATCGATTTATTTCTAGTTTCATCGCCAGGTATTGTGTTAGAGTAAGGTCTATGATGATGGTAATTGCAAATCTTGTGTTGCTCACGAAAGACTGCGTATACACTGTAGCATCTGGAGATATTCTCCCCTGCCAATGTGGAGAAATCGAAGATAAATATTAACTAAACGTTTCTAATTCTCATACATTAATTGGGAAAAAAACACAACATTGATCTGTCCTTTCAGTAACCCCATTTCTCATCGTTTCCCCTTTCTCACCTTCTTATTATTTAAATATTATCGCCTTTAAACGTTTCCATTATTTTGACTCATATACCCCATTTTATCATTAGATCTCATTTTGTTATATTTTATTTAACATAACAACCTTTATACCAATATATATATACAGTGGAACCCCGTTGGCTCGAACTGCGAGGGACCGGCGAAAATACCTCGAGCCTCGGAATAATCGAGCCAGGCGATTAAGAGCCAACGGGGTTTGACTGTATATATACACCATTTCCCAAAGAACATCCTCTTCAAATACCAATGCTATAAACCACGATGCTTCATTACAAAATCGTGATCTGTATGGAGATAATATATGCCACAAATGGCAAGAACAGGTGTTATTTTGCAGTCTGAAAGAATTGAAAAACTAATTGACAGAAACAAATGTGACTTTCCTCTATTGTTGCTAGATGAGGAGAATAACGACAAAAAGCGGAATTACCCCTAAAGGTAATGAAGTTGCGTTAAAAGAACTGCACAATTGCTTTCTGATGTTCAACTCTCTAACTTAAAATTTGCATTAAAACATTTCAAAAGGCACTTTTATTCAGGAAGAGCATTTTAAACTACAGGAATAGTTCTTTTTTCCATCAGCGAAGCGACGGGAACCGTTCTACAATAGCAATGGTGAATGAAAGGTATTAATCTTGCACGGAATTTATACAAATCCAGCATATCTGCGAAAATGTAAATGTCAAGAGTTATTGCTCTAGTTCTGATATGACAGGAATTATATGGACGACGTGAACAGCGTTTGCAAAGGTGTCTTTTTTAAAAATAAAAACAGTACGCTTTAAAGAGTCTTTGCAGATAGGCAATAACATTATCTGAATATATGGCCCAATTTGCACATGCAAGCAATCAAATGAACCAAAAGTCAGTATACGATATATGTTGACTAATCAATCAACATTTTGAGTAACTTTAACCAAACGAAAGAATTAACCGGTTTTATACAATTGGTAAGAAATCACTTTTTGAATCAATACTGGACAAATACTAGAGGAGTATTTGACTGAAATGTATTGAATCAATCAAACAATGAGTTTCGAATACAGAAACACTTCACTCTTTCAGTCTTTAAATCTGTAAATATTTTAGAAATGCCAAAACTTGTCTATAAAAATATTTTATTTTAATGCTCAAAGTGGCAAATGAAATATGAAATTAATGTTATACTTCATCTGGTGATTTTATCAAATTAATTTCACTGCAACTTTTTGAATCGTTTACAGCTAGATTATGATACCGTATTATGTTTTTATTCATATTCTTTACTCAAAATACACTTGAATGATTTGTATCATGACAAATGGAATATGATTCATGACAGCTATTGGAAGATTTGTATGTGGAATAAATATTGTGTTTGGGAAATTGTATTGGCATATAATACGACAAATGTCATTTTAAACATGATTTATTATGTGCATTCATTGACGTGGATTTTTAATACATGACTTAAAGGTCTTACAGGCAAACCTGTATTAAATGGCCACCTTTGGGAAAAGGTAAAAGTGGCTGCTATATGTATTAATATATGTGTATATATATTTGTCAACATGGGCTATGGCCTAAATCTAGAATCTTGAAAATATATCTAGAGCAAGTCGATATATATTTGTGTATCTATAAACCAGTTCTTAAAAGATTAGTAATTAAAGACCAAGCATCAGTCTATCCCTAAATTGGCAAATGCCTATGTAACTGATATTTAAATATGCTTAGACGTAAACATTACAACCAACTACATGAAAAACTGTTTTAAACATCTCTACAAAAATCCTCTTAATGTTAAGAAGTATCATTTGATGTTTTTGGTCTTACAAAAACAACTCTTTTTATGAACATCATTTAACAGATCCCTCGAAATAACAACTTCCAATGATCTTGAGTGTGAACATATGTCATAAAGATGGATCTGTGAAGTATTGAATACATAAAGCTGCAGGATCACATACCAGTTCGTGTACAACCGTTAATTATTAGAAAACGCAAGAGACCAGGTCAGTCTAGACTTTCGATAATTCAAACAGGTTCAAGAAGTAAATGACAACAGCCATCTAAGTCAATGTCGTGACATTGCATACGCTATCTCCTAATTTCGCCTGAAATATGTACATTTCATTTAGCAGTGTTATCTTGAACAACTTAAAATTCTGTTTTCAAGCTAAAAGAAGAATATTTTTCATCTGATAATTTTACATTTCTTTTATTTGTTTTTCTTACATCATAAGATGCATTTTTAATGAAAGTCAGGTTATTTTTTTACATTTTTCTTATTTGTTCACTTTTATTACCTCATCAGATGCATTTTTAATGAAAGTCAAGCTATTCTTAGAAAACTGCATGAGCTATTTCATAATCCAACACATTTCATTGTGTTTTAAGCAAAAGTTTACTATATCAAAACAGATTTTAAATGATTCCTCTTTGTAAAAAATTCGTTCATAGTCTCTAAACACTTCCGTTATTTCTTTGAAATTTCCGCGTACCAAATCGTATCCTTTAGAATTACAGACGTAATTCAAACTAAGATTCATTTGACACACGGCAAAAAAATGCATTGATTTGTTGTGTATATGAGTTCTGTCAGGTAAATTTCCTTTTGTTTATTTGATGGACTTTTGCTAGTTTTAATAGATTGATTACTGTAAAGGGTTTACTTTTTAACGGACTATTCCGCCGTTAAAAACAAACGTTTTAAACTAAGATTCATTTGAAGTATCTGCTCATAACAAAATTAAGCTTTACTATCAGAAGATTCGTGTTATTTCTATCAATATTTATATGAAAAACTACAGAAACAAGCTTAGTAGCCACAAGTTTTAAATGCAAAAACTTAATATTGGAAAAAAAATATGACAAGGCTGTTATGCAGTTGTCGTAATACAAAAATAAGGAACCCGTTATTCATTCATTGATATGTCTTTTGTAATAAACCAAATATCTTTTTAAAGAAATCCCTTAAAAAATCCTAACATATACAAACAAGATACATGTTTGATATTTAATGTTTAGCAATGTTTTACGTTAATTTGCTTCTTTCATGCATTGTTATCTATTTTTAGATATTGAATGACTATTCTACAGTATCGTCATGCGGTCGAAAGTACTATGTACAAGTGTATAAATCAAGCGCAATAGCGAGACCTGCTATTTTGAGGTGTCATTGGTACATATTACGTGCTTTTGCTACTTCTGTTGCTTCATGCGACGCTTTGTTGCGGAGTTGGTGCCAGCATCAATCTTTAACTGGTCGAACAGGAACTGGAGATTGGGAAAGGGACGACATGCGAGATTCACAATTTGCTCCGTTATAACTAGCTTGACTTTTATTTGCCATGCCCCAAGATCAACCAGTCGGACAACTTGGTGGGATTGTACAAGGATTTATGAAGATACCTAAGAAGTTATGGCCCTGCAATAAAATTGGAGAGAAAATCGAATTGGACAGTCATAGAAAAGGTCGAACGGCCTATTCTTATCAGTAGTATGTCATAATTGGAATCTAATCTCATTTTGTGCTCGAATTGTGATGGGAACTGTTCGCCTATTTAGATAAGCCTCGAAAATAACATCAATCATATTATATAGGACTTTTCATTATCACCTTCAAACATGTGTACATCAGGAAAACTGCTTTCAATTACACGCCGTTTCTTGATGAATCTAGTTTTGTCTTTAGTCCATAACGTATAACTTCGTAAATCATTCATTTTCTATTTTAAGTGTTTAAACCAGAGATCGTTCACAAACTGAAAGTTATTCTACAAAACATTTGTAAAGTATACATGGAGTGTATATACGTAATTGTTTGTTACAGTGTAAGATCGTAATATATTTCCCCCAGTGACCAACAAAAGTTTTATTTTACGAGTGGCGCAGCCACGATCAAAATATTCACAATTGGTGTTCACGAGAATTTGAATTTGACGTGAGAACGGGCTAAAATTTCAAAATCAGTGAGACATATCAAATTAATATTTTCACTGTTTGAAACAGTGAAATATCATTATTATTTCACAGATAAACTATATCTATGCTTCGCAATACATTCAGCGAATGCCAAGAACCTAATTCATAACGGAACAGATAAAGGCTAGCTGAATAATGCTCTTGTCCCCATATTTAATACCACCTCAAATTACTTGCCCTAAATTGGCCAAAAACGACACATCTGTTTGCGAAGCTTGTCTCTCTAGATTAGAAACTTAGAACAAAAGATCTCAATTCATTTAAAGTTGTCAAAATATTATCCTTATTTGAAAAAAGACACATGCCGACTTCAATTTCTATTAAATCCTTTGAATGGAGAAAGCGTTAGTATGTTTCTTATTTTCATATTGATTACACATATGGTACAAACATAGTTTTCGGATTTTCATTGAGCGCTCGAATAAAATGCAGTTTCCATATTTCATATTGTTGTATAAATTATACAGTACAAGATAAAATACTTGAGCACTGAAATCTACATAAATAAAAATGAAATGTGCATATTAAATAAGGACAAGGGACTCGGGATTCATCAGATTCTATCTGAATCAAAAACAGCCCATCAATTGAGTCAGGTCTGGGGGGGGGGGGGGGGGGGGGTTCTGCATACACAGTAATTTGTGTAAAGGAAAAGCGATCGAACCTGGTATTATGGTATTAGCCTCACTTAGTTGTTCTTTATAAGATTGTATAGTGTAGAACAATATTGATCACGATTATTTTATAAAGAAGGATAATCCAGTCCAAGAATATATTTACGGCCGAAAAAAAGCATTGTTTTGTTGTGTTTGTGTTCTGTTAGGTATATTTTGTTTATCTTAAGGTATTACTTGTCTTGTCTTCTTCTGGGTATATGCTGCTTGTGTCGAAAAACAAAATATTGGTATCGGTTTGTTTGTGGGCCTACCTCTGTTGTTTCAATGAATTCAGGGTAGTTGCTGTGGCGGAGATCTTTCCAGTATGTTTTTGTAACATCAGAACTAGGGGCTCACATATATCATGACATAAACTTTGAATCATTGTCATACTTTAAAACATCCACGTTAAGTGATTATCTTATTTACATTCACTTGCAAAATTTAAATCTCTCACAAGGCTGTATTGCGATTGCGTTGACTTGAAATGGTGAATGACGAAAGAACAACAAACACAGGATTTATACAGGGATAAAAGCATTTGTCTAATATTTCGTTATATCGTTGTCTTTTTTATATACACTTACAGTTTGAAAGTCAATTGAAATATGCGTCCATGTACATCTTTTGCGCTAGGAATTTAGACACATTCATAAACGGTTGCACATGTAAGAAATATTCAGTTTTCTTAATCTTTTTCAAGAAAAAAAACGTGTATCTGTTCAGGAATATGTATCCTGTATCACATCCAACGGATTGTATTAAGGTTTCCTGCATCATATTACCTCTTTTGTTACGCGTCTTATTAGCATGAACACATCAATCTTATTCATATGTAACTCGGTCAGAAAGAAATATTTTAATAATCAAGGATTTATAGAAGAATTCTCGCCCAATATTAATAAGACCTTTATACAATCTTGATTACACAACTTAGAACACTTGTATGAATATATTTTCAGGGTTATTGGTAGTTAAAAATGAAGGGAACGGTGCTTTACAAACTCAAATCTGAAAAACCTGAAACAAGCAGTGTCGAATGAAACATTTAAGTTCCATTTTTTTAAATTATTTCAGAATTTAATTGGAATTTCTTATTGTTTGACAATTCTTCACTATACAGATAAGTTTTGTTTGAAAATATAACATTCCTAACATATTTCAAGGCAATCTGATTGTAAAAGCACTTTTGTTATTGATGTTCATGTACCAATGTGAAATGAACTTCTCCCTGAAAGGCCAATATCACAATTCCAAAAGTTAAAATGGTTGATCGAATTGCACTGGTGATGTTAGCCTTCACAAAGAAATCTTCACCAAATAACCCCCTCTCATAAAACGAGCAGAAAATTACCCGAGGTTACTTTTGAACTTGCCTTTGGACTATGAACTGTTCCTTTTATTATACATTATGATCGATATTTAATCATTAAATTGCCGTCTTAAAGGAAAGACATTGAATATGACGATGACGGCCGTGTTTCTGCCTAGATCTCGTAAATGAACGGACATGGCTATTGAAGAGCGAATTGACTGTTGATGTTCATACTAAGGTTTAAGGCCTATGGTTAATAAGGCTATTAAGAACGTCAATGGAGAAAATATATGAAAGTTGTTATTCACTTTAAAAATATTATCAGATAATACTTAACAAAACGTGAAAAAAAATATTTCAAAATATCTTCCATGATCAATAAATGGTTTCTTAGTTCATTACTTATTTCTATTATCATCTGGTTAATATAGTACAGACAATTTCGAAGCACTGATTATCAATTACAAATGGAAACCGACAAAAAATGGCACATTGTTAAAGAGAGAGTAACACATCACTTGGATCTAATCTCATTTTGCGATCGAACGGATGTTCCGGGGTCATTTGAAGCTGATAATTATATAATGGAAAGAACATGCCCCGTAGCAAAGCATTTAAAAAAAATGCATGTAAAGAGCACATGGTTAAGGCTGAACAAACACTTAACGAAAGACAAAACATCACAAATTATCACCAACACATCACCAAACAAAAAGGACAGACTACGCTTACGTCAAAATATTGTTTAATGTTGGGGTAACCGTATAAAATGGTAAGCGAAACAGGGATTCATTAGAGGATTAAAACCCTGATAATATAAATCTGCTTATAGGCCATGGTTATTTATAAATAATTCAATTTAATGATGCGTGCATCAGGAACGTTAACGTCGTTTTGAACCGCATCCTGTATTGACATTAACGTGCTGTTATGTTTCATCTACCCACCTTTCTATGAACACTAATTATAGTCATCGGCGGGTTCTATATCTATATAAACCGCACTATCTAAAACTGTAGAAAACTGTTTCGACGAAAAAAAATACTCAGAGAAAATCCCTAGTCCTGTTATGATGTGTCATTTGGTGTATATATGTGGTTCCTGCATGTGACATAGCACTTAAGTTGGCTTAACTTCAAGTGGCCCTAGAGTAATTTATGCAATTTGCAGAATTTAAACTGGTTTTCGATATTTACACCATGAGTGCTTATTATTAAAAAACAGTCGGATGTACACGTACTTTATACAATGCTATTACAATTTAATCTGGAAACGATACATGTGATTATATCTAGTTTGACATATTATGCCACACTGCCCTTAAGTCGCAAGTCTTTTAAGCGTGAGAACTAATCTTTCACTAAATCCTATCCCTCTGGAAATTAATTTGTCAATACTTTACGAGGTAAGTATGTTGGGAAGAAAATAATGATTTACGCCCAAGTATAATAAGATTTTTATCAACGCAATACATCTTTGGCAGAGTGCTACTTTATTTTCATAATCATATTAGGCGCCGACTCTACCGTTTTTATGGTCACTTGTATTTTTTTTCATTAGTGTGTTTTAACATGTAGTGTACAACCTTTAAAGCTTTATATAAGATAACTTTAACACCTTTCTCCAATAATGACAATTACGTTCTTATATAATGCCTAAGAAAAAAATGTCAGATTTAAACAGCAATTATAACAGGGCGTAGACGACAAAATTAGAAGTGCAACCATAGATCAAAAGTCCATGCGCGTGTAATAGAATACTATGTGTACAAAATAATCATATCCGCTTTCCCATGAAATGTATTTGCAAAATGTTAGTAATGATGGCTTACATATATTCGTGTGCTTATTCTGTTCAGTCGCAGTTGCGAAAGCTAAAAAAATGCATTAGGCGCACTTGGCGTTTCGGGAAAATTTGCAAGCTTATATATCTGCATTCGTAAAGAAAAACATACACAAAGCAAATGCAATCAATCCATGTTAAAAAACTCTTTCCAAGGATTCTGTCCAACTGCTAATCTTACACTTGAATGTTGGCAATATAGCTTTGTTTTATATAATTAAAGATCGAATTTTATATTGCGCACGTTCATGCAGTATGTATGCTCGGCCGCGATTTTGCAAATCCACGAAGCTTCGCCTACAAATTCACGAAAGGTCGACCTGTTCATGCACAATTTTGTTTTTCAGAAAATCAAGAACGAATGTTAATGTTTTGTATTGGTCATTGATTATTAGAACTTTCAATAACATATTTGTCGTCGACATGTACATAATTGTAAACCCATTTTGAATCGATTGATTTGAAGGAAGACAAGGAAACATGATGATAATGCTCATGAATCATTAATGTTATTTGCCTATTACTATGTAAATGTTATTTCAGCATTTACTTAACCCCCTTTGACAGTATTGTACACGCGTATTTGCGTATTGGCCGTATTGCGTAAACCAGTGAAATACAGTTGTGATGAAAATAGCCAATGTTTTAACACTATCGAAAGTGTACACACTGGAACTAAATTCACAACGTCCACTATAGAGAGCTTGTTGTTTTGATATATATGCAAAAAGCTACAGAAACATGCTCAGTGGCAAAATTTTTAAACATAAACCCGGTTTAGTGGCAATGGGCAACGCCAAAGACATAGAACACAAATCCATATAACACTACTTTTTAATCGTTTTATCTTGAAAAGCGATTTTGTCATTTTCTAATGTTTTCTGTCAAGTGCCAATGTGAAAAACAATTTTCCTGACAGGCACTTATCATTCCAATACATTTGTTGATTTTTCTAAGCCTTTGACTGGGAACTGATGTTGCTGACTGATCAATTTGTGCTGATGTTGCTTACGTTTCACAGATAAACCAAACCTCGCCCTTAGCAGGCTATCCTTATTTAACGCAAACTCTTCACATAAAAACCCGGGTTGTGCTTTAATAATCCTTTAAGGTACATTTTCTTCTTATATACAAAATTCAAATATAAAATCGCCTTCTTGTAGAGAAAGATTTTGTTTATCATGACGCTCTTCTCTAATGAAATCACATGATTCATGACAAGGAAATTGGCTATTGATGTCCATACTGTGGTTAAATAGCTTTGCTTTATCTAAGTCTAGCCCATTTCTTTTAGTGACATATTTACTGAAGTTGTAAGAGGGAGATACTTTATATTAATCTTGATTAAAGAAATAACCATTTCCGAGTAAATTGACATTCCAGTCAATGGATTCTTCATTTGATGAGTTTATTTAAATTAGCTTATTCGTATTTTTTTAATTTTTAATCATATTTTTTACGCAGCAATATATGTATGTTATTTCATCGAAAATGATTTTCGTGAAAGATGTAAATACCTAATCCGACTGCAGCCAGGCCTTGGTAAGCAAAAGTACAATAGCAAAACCAGTACTGATTTAGGTTTGGAGATCACGTTTATTCCAGTGACCGAAGAGGATTGTTGCCAGGAGTTCGTCATGTTTCACGTGCTACGACCTGCGGCTATAAACACTTGTGGCTAGGTTTCACGCGTTGTCTTAGGGCTGCTAGCAATATTTGACGCTACTGATGGCTGTTTATAAGGTGAATTGGTCCCAAAACCACAGCAGTCGGTGGGCAGTCTTATAAATTGGAAAGTGACATTCACGCCTGGTTCGGTGACGGTGTGGAGATTGGTCTAGCATTTAGTCTTACACACTTGCAAATACATTTCTTAGTGCAATCGGGCACGATCAATCAAGTGTCGAACGGACCTTAGGCTTGGAAAAGATACAGATGCATTTATGGTCAAGTACAATTGGAAGCGGAAAATAAAGGCATAGTCATAGACAAGGTCGGATGTCTCGTGCCAATACATTTTGTCCCGTTATTGCAATATAATCTTATTTCACGATCGAATCGTTACAAGACGTTTTCGCCTACTTTTAACTACCATAATTGCATTCAGTAAAAGAGGTCATTCGAAGTGTACGCAATATTGAAGTAGGTTCAGGACTATTTATTGCTAAATTGAATGTATGTAATTTGCAACAGAAATGCTGCATTCTTCAAGATGTCGTCGTGGGGCTTTTAAATTGTAGATAAAATAGAGCGATGTTAAGAAATTAAGTTGTGAAAACTTTAGAAAAATAAAGTTACAATATCTAAACATCTCTTCTGACATTTTGTCATTTGAAGTATACAAATTCCTCATCTTCAAAAAGCCTTTGTCAACTCAAATTAATAAATGCAATATAAACTTAATGTTTCAAAGTTATTAAAATAGCACTTTTATGTACGTGTCGTTTGTCTTCCTTGCCTATAAGTGTACACATGTTTATTTGCATTCTGGAAACAGCCACGATCACAAAAGGTAATACACATCGGGTTGGAAATACTGGGTAATACAGGATCATTTTGTTTAATAAGTAACAAAGAACCAAACATTCATTTTTTTGCTATGGAGCTGACCAATAGTGGTCCGTTATCATTCCTACTTCATTTTTCACTGTACATGCTTTCTGTTACTATCTGAGACATAACGACAACAATGAGCGAGTGTTGAACCCTTGAGTAGTACCACTGTCGTCTGATACGTTGATATAAGTCTGCAACAGAAAAACTTAGGCATTCGTTTCAAGATATTTTACCAGCTAACAAACATAGAAAGGTCTACATAGTGTTGAGTTCTGTCGCTGTATTGCGCCAGCTAACAAGCATAACACGGTCTACATAGTGTTTTGATCTGTCGCTGTATTGAGACTCCCTTTTTCGCTAATATACAATTGTCTACAATTAAATACTTCGATTTTGTGTAAGTAAAGGCGTCTGACATTTATAAATAAAGAAAACTACATAAAAGCGTTATCACAACAAATATCGAATTGTAAATATAGAATCACAAGCAGAGTGTCTAAGATTCACTTCATATAAGAAAACACAGAGTGTCAATCATATACCTATAGCCGGCAAACTGGAAACACCAGACTAATTATGAGGCCACAGACCAATAACGATTTCTTTACTAGAGATTGAATACAACTACCCTTGCACTTGTTATTCTAGAAAGTAATGTAACAGCAGCAAAAAGAAGTTATCTGTCACAAATTTATAAAACAATATTGTCAGGTCGATATTAGATTTAAATAAGATCTAACTATATTCCTGCTTAATGCATCTTTATTTAAAAACATAGTGTTGATACTGTTACATTTAGAACTGAGCCATGATAAAAGCCGGTTATAATTTATTGTATTATTAGTTTCCTTTCAGTGTGGACGTGTTAGATAATCATTTATACACCCAATTATCAGACATGAAGGCGTAATTATTAACAGCATAAAGTACCATCCTTCAATTCAGACATGAAGGCGTAATTATTGACAGCTTCATAAAGTACCATCCTTTACTTCAGACATGAAGGCGTAATTATTGACAGTTTCATAAAGTACCATCCTTCACTTCAGACATAAAGGCGTAATTATTGACAGCTTCATAAAGTACCATCCTTCACTTCAGACATGAAGTCGGAATTATTGACAGTTTCATAAAGTACCATCCTTCACTTCAGACATGAAGTCGTAATTATTGACAGTTTCATAAAGTACCATCCTTCACTTCAGACATGAAGGCGTAATTATTGACAGCTTCATAAAGTAACATCCTTTACTTCAGACATAAAGGCGTAATTATTGACAGCTTCATAAAGTATCATCCTTCACTTCAGACATAAAGGCGTAATTATTGACAGTTTCATAAAGTACCATCCTTCACTTCAGACATGAAGGCGTAATTATTGACAGTTTCATAAAGTACCATCCTTCACTTCAGACATAAAGGCGTAATTATTGACAGCTTAATAAAGTACCATCCTTTACTTCAGAAATGAAGGCGTAATTATTGACAGTTTCATAAAGTACCATCCTTCACTTCAGACATAAAGGCGTAATTATTGACAGCTTCATAAAGTACCATCCTTTACTTCAGACATGAAGGCGTAATTTTTGACAGTTTCATAAAGTACCATCCTTCACTTCAGACATGAAGGCGTAATTATTGACAGCTTCATAAAGTACCATCCTTCACTTCAGACATAAAGGCGTAATTATTGACAGCTTCATAAAGTACCATCCTTCACTTCAGACATGAAGGCGTAATTGATGACAGTTTCATAAAGTACCATCCTTCACTTCAGACATGAAGGCGTAATTATTGACAGCTTCATAAAGTACCATCCTTCACTTCAGACATGAAGGCGTAATTATTGACAGTTTCATAAAGTACCATCCTTCACTTCAGACATGAAGGCGTAATTATTGACAGCTTCATAAAGTACCATCCTTCACTTCAGACATAAAGGCGTAATTATTGACAGCTTCATAAAGTACCATCCTTCACTTCAGACATAAAGGCGTAATAATTGACAGCTTCATAAAGTACCATCCTTCACTTCAGACATGAAGGCGTAATTATTGACAGTTTTATAAAGTACCATCCTTCACTTCAGACATAAAGGCGTAATTATTGACAGCTTTATAAAGTACCATCCTTCACTTCAGACATGAAGGCGTAATTATTGACAGCTTCATAAAGTACCATCCTTCACTTGCTGACGAATCATCCCATTAAACCGATTCATGAAATTTGAAAATTTGACAAAAAAGTAGAAAAAAATGTCGTTCTCCGAGACAATCGTGCAAATTTCTTGTAGGAAAATGCGTTCAAGTGTTTTTTATCTTCATAACTTTCAACCTTTTTGAGAGTTAAGAGTGATATTTCATTTGTAGTTGATCGTGAATTCATTGTATTTATAAGTATCTTTATACTGTTTTTGGTATTTTTCTTTTAAGATATTGTTCTTTTTTGTTTTGACATGTTCCCTGTAATTCCTTTTTAATCTGTAATCTTGATTTTAAAATAATGTTAGTAAATACATGTTTCGGATAAGTATTCAAGTTCGGAAAACATAAACAGAAAACGTACCCGATGTGCATATCTTAACAAAATAAAATATTTTAGAAATGGATAAACACCAACCTTTAAGTAAGTAAAAAACTGAACTATTTTACTGAATTGTACTTGATTCTTTTTAATTAAGAACAGTACGAACCGTTTTGAGTAACACTCTGAGAAATGTGGATTTCTTCTATACACTTAAGCTTCATTGAATGCTCAAAAAGAATAATTTATACTTGTTTTAAGGATGTACTTCTCGAATCATGTAAGGTCAAATCAGTTTTTCTATGGGATTCTTTGATTGTTCCCGTCAATAACCTGAAACTACATTACGCCCTACCATGACCAATATTTAGATGCTAATTTCTACCCACGTCGGTTAAAGATTGCTACAAGACATCAAGCAAAATGTTTTGTCTGCTTGTTAGCTGCGGTTCGGGAAAGAAAATCCTCTACCATGTGAGGTCGTGGAAAAAAAATGTAATCCAAACCTCGTTCAAGTTAAATATCATGCACCTGGTATGGGAAGTCACTTCAATATATAGAGCATATAAATTCTCCTTTAATTGCCGTTTCTACTAGAGCTTTAAGTCTGAATTTCAATTAGTAATTTTCAGAGTAAAAAATAAAGACAGCAAAAGCAATAAGTTTTAATTCCGAGATATAAAACAAAAAAGAGCCGTATTTCATGAAATCTTTAACTAAATGCAGGTAGCATTTGTCAAACATTCGTGATTAGGGTTTGCAATGTTTGATCAATATTCACCAGGGATGATCTTACAATCTAATAATTGACAGCGCATGTTGTAAGCGCCTTGACCTGTTTTTAATTTTTGAACCTTTCCTTGTTTAATTTAATTTCGACATGCATATTTGCATAATTAAAGCAAAATCTCTACCTCGTAGGATAGATAGATCTTTTATTTCATCTATTTGTGAATAGTATAAAATATGTACAAGAAAATGCGCAATATCAGCGATGCAAATAAAACAGATACATGAACACACTTATATACACAAAAATCAGATATATATTAATATGGTACAAATGCAATGAAGGACATAGAATAACCATATACGAGTGTTTATATTATATACATGCACAGAATATATATGCATACCAGCCGTTAGTAAAGAGAAAGACGTTGTATCAAAAGAAGACAAAAAAGTGCAACTCTTAGAAAACTAGATGAAAGAGAAAACTCTAGAAGATTTCATTTTGCATCATATAAAGGTTAAAACGACTTAAGTTATTAAATTATTATCTATAGCAGATTGAAAACTTAGAAAGCAAGACGAAAAGATTCGAAGTTTCAATTTGCATCCACGAACTCAATGTGTTATATGACTCACTTAAGTGGAAAAAAAATATTTGAAGATTTTAATTTATGTCTAAAGAAGGCACATCGATTGGAAATATATGACAAATTATAATAAATAATTGGCATTTTCGACACTCCAATGCTAACATATGTTACATACTGAACGACCAAAAAGAGACAACTAGATCGAGTCGTGCATAGTCCACCAACAACAACACGAATTATAGTAATGCATTGTTCAAGGGGTGTACAATTCAGAAATGTCATGTATTCAATGATTCCATATTTTTTTTATACCAATACTGCCATATTTAATTCTGAAGATCGCTAAATTGTGGACAATAGCACTGGCGATGAACAACAAAGTTGTCGTTACTGCAGTGACACTTTGAGCTCTGATGTTGAAAAGTTCGCGATGATGATTTCCACACTATATGAAGTACTCTTTTAGATAATTCAGCAATGTTTTTGTCGTTTTATCTCGCAATTTTTCATAGCAATGAAGGGTGTTTTTCATTAAACACGTATGGGAGTAACTGTTGTAACTGCTGTTAGCTCAAGAATCTCGTCGCACTGCAGTACTAATAAACCTATTGTTCATTTTTAATTTGCCAACCATTATAACCAAATCTTTTTGTGCAATATTTTTCCGATTTCATAAAGCGTCATTGTTTGTGCTTGTTAAGTCTTACTTCATGTTAATGATGGATTCCCCTTCCCCGCGATCGTTTCGTACGTCAGTAAGACTGTTATTTATTTCGAAACATGTTTTGAAATTGATCATGTTAGACTCAGCTAGTTTCAAATAAAAGACACATTTTATTACGATCTAGACGGAAAATCTACGAAGCACTTACAAAACTTGTTACTAACATTTCTACGCCTGTTAAACAGGCTGTTTTCTTACGTTCACTACGTACAAATGCTTTGTACGTATATACGTTTCAAAACAGCGGTGCAATGGACGTAAACAATAACAATAAAGAATTTCGTAATCGTGATAGTTTTGTCTGAACTATGAACATGAACAGCGAAATAAAAAGGCCAAATAGACATCGGTCCAATAAAAAGGTCTGCGTCTTTGTGAGGCAGATCGGAGATAATTCATTTATTATTGAAGGTACCTGGGAAGAGGGCATCGACAAGGGAAGAAAGAAATATGGAACGAAACAAAGGAAAAGCATAAACAAATATATTAAAGTCATTAAATTTAATTCCAGTACTAAGATAGCCTATGCAATATATAATAATCATACTATGATAATGGTTGTGTTTGCAAACGCAAATCTAATATATATGTAAAACGTTAATGTACATACCCATGTGATGCGGAACGGGATGCAATGTGTAAGAAGTCTTGGTAATTGTAATAAATTTCCTGTTCTTAAACATTTGCTTAATGTAATAACCACCAACCACAACCTCCTAGTTTTAATATCTGTATTTAGGATATGCTTTATTCTTGATGGAGTATATTTCTAACCATTAGTGTTTTTATGCTTTGTGTGGTTCTTGCTCTAGGCTTTTTGCATTTTATGTCATTGACCGTCAACTTAATTTATAAGCTAAAATAATACTCACATATACTCACATTTATATTTGCGGTTGTATACATAAAGATCAGGATTGTTTTGTATTCTAATTTATAATTCTATATATGAAGTTATTGATTTCATACATTAAGATGAGGATTGTTTGGGATTCTAACCACTTATAACCCTATACATGCGGTTTTTGAGTTCTAACATTAAGGTCAGGATTATGTTGGAATATAACTATGTACGACCCTGCTATATGCGGTTATTGAGTTAATATATTCCTTACAATCTAACAAGTCATATTTACACCTCAACTTCTATTCCTTCAATGAACGGTGTTTCGGCAATTGCAAATATTTTACGATGAACGCCACAACTTCGGATATGTTCGGTTTGAGAATTATCGTGTGTTAATATTAAAAGCGTAATATTGTTTGCATTGTGTCAGCAGGTCACGAATCATTTTGAACTTCTTGTTGAAAAGTTTTAATTAATCAATTTTAAATGTATTGTTGTCATAAGCGTTTGAATTTGACCTTAAAAGTGATTATATTTTGGGAGTATTTTATTCATAGCAATAACATGTGTAAACCGATCGGCTCGTTCTATTTACAACATGGATGGTAAAGAAATACTGTAAAACAAATTAAAACAAAATTAGGTAGTTTATTAACAATTTGTGATGCCATTATCGGAGGTATGAACGCAGTTGTGTTGGTAAAGTATGCGAGTGTGAAATCTTTCGGACTCAACACACTTTAACCAACCCAACAGCGTTTATACCCCGGTATTGACATCAATTACACAATTCATTCCTAAAATAACCTTAATCTTCGCGGTTATTGAGTTCATAGTTTAAGATGAGGATAATGTTTATATTCTAACAACTATTTACCCAGATATACGCGGTCATTGAGTCAATACATACAGCTGACGATCGTTTTACTTTCAAACAATTTATAACCCTATATACGCTGTGACTGAGTTCATACATTAAGATAAGAATGTTATAGATTATAACAACTTATAATCCATTTGCACATCATTTGTCTCTGTGCCTAAAGAAAAATGTAAGAAGGCTGTATCTAAGAGATCTACGTTATTAAACTATCAAAGCATATGATTTCCTCAGCTTTAGTACCGGTATGAAGCCCTGTGGCTTGTGATTGCATACGGGCTAGAATCAAGTCTCGCGACTTTTGCAAAAAGCTCCGGATATAGAAATAATATCTAGAGTTCTAATTTACAAGGCTAGAAAGTGCGTGAAATCTTTTCCTCAAAATGTAGATATTTTGATAAAAACAAGACTCAATGACAGAAATACTCTTTGGACATGGTTTTTTTATGGCTTTATTTAATTTTAGAAGACTGTTGTTAAATTCGATATTCATTTTTTCCTGTTTCTGTTTTGCCAAAAATAAAGACAAATCTCAGATTAAATGACAAAATATGCAAATATCTGCAAGAGCATTCGTTTAATTATTTTAATACTTTGATATGCGTAATATAACTTTAAAATTTTATGAAATCATGTCTTCACTGATTTCTAGATTTTTAAATCCGTATATAGGAAGAATGTTCCACCAAAGAAAGCTAGAATTCTTATCAGAGAAAACTCGATGAAATAACCCAAATCAGGCGTTGGAGTACACGCAAAGCTGCGAAACGTTAAACAAGCATGCTTACAAACCATCCAATTTCAAAATATATAATGATGGCAAGTATCCCATGGTCGAATATTCGATATCAATAATAAAGTCAGTGTAGAATCTAAGAAAAAACAAAAACAGATATAACACTTTGTAGACATTTCTGAAGTGGTGATCTGCCCTTGATATACAAAGTTAGTTTACACTGACAGTTCAAAGGCAGTTACCCCAGCATTTACAAATGACATTATTTTGATAGCTGTTAAGTGCTTTTTTATTACAAATATTCAACCTTTTAAGATGTAATAATGGCTGTAATACTACTCCGTCACAAATGTATTGAGTTTCTAAGAGCGTTTTTCGGAACCCCTGGAACTGGGTAAAACAGATACCGAACCAGCAGATCTTACCCCGACATCTGAAAATTGATTTGTTTAAGCAGTTGCCCCTTTAAGACTTTGAATAATAAACTATTGTTTTTTTATATCTAGAAGCTAAAATATATTTTAAACAAAAACTACATTTCGAGGTATTACACGTGGTCACATGTTTCCTATCATCATAACATCATATTTGTGACGTCAGTCATTAGTGTACAGGAAAAGAAAGTAAACGCTTTATTGTGTGGTCGTTTGTTATATTACCGATTAAGGTCCTTAAAGTCGGCAAGATGAGCCTTTTCCAGTAAAGCAATATTTCGGTTGGAAAAATATACTCCCAGTTTACTAAAACTATACATTCATATAAAATTATAGAAATGCTGTTCTGAGAAAAAATATAATATTCTCTTTAACATAATTTGATCATGCTGGCTTAATTATCCTGAAATGCGAAAGCTTTTAAAGTAATCCACTCCCTGTGACATCTTCATTTTGATTAACTTGATTGCTTGATATATTGTGATCATGGTTTGCACATTCATTAACCAACACACACATAAATTAAACAATTTATTTCATGCATTTTGATGAAATATGGAGTTTTATCAGGGAATAACAACAGTGAAAATATCCATTAGATTTTTTCACTGCAAACTAAGGAGTGGACATTTTTATTTTTAAAATCAATTGTAGTTACTTCCCCTTTATAAAAATTTAACACGTCACTTTTAAACTAAAAAATATTGCTAAAAATATTCTGAAATTTAAAAAATGTTGCATAAACGTGCACTACTCTAATAAATCTTTTGTCAAAATTTCTATAAAAAAGCTACTACTGTTTTAAACACCCTTTCGTTGCAGCTTTATCTTAAAGTTTGCTTACATGTTACAAAAATGACAGATAATAAATAATAATTATTATTCAATGTTTATATATATATATATATATATATATATATATATATATATATATATATATATATATATATATATAGATATACCACAAGTCACGTGTTATAGCTATATCAATATGATTTTTCCAACACATAGTTTTTCAATTACCATATAAAAGGCATCCAAAATAACAATGGAGCAAATGAAGGTCATATAAAAGTGGTATAATAATATTTCTCAAAAAAATTGTAGGGCCTAAAATGAGAGATAATTCTTGGTGGAAAATAATGCAGTTATCAATTGTCTGACCTCACGATTAAAATCAAGTGTCTAGATATATATATGTACTAAAAACAATTTGATATGTCTCAAGACCGATGTAATATTTTATTTGTTAAGATTCGAAATATTCCTGCTATTGAAGGTTGTTGTAAACGTGTCGTACATCATTAAAGGGATTTAAAGCCAAACGAAACGTTAAATTGTGAAAATACATTTAAACACTTCCAAGCTTCCTTATTTGTCAAGTCCGTTACTTTCAATTACGCATGGGAACCGTAAAGATTTTATGTGCTTTTAAGAGTGTGTCTTTAAAATGGGACATGCATGAAAACGTTAAATTAGTATCAAGCTTAAACGCGATTTTAATAAAACGTTGATAACACAATAGAACCTACTGAGACGAGCTCAGAGTCCTAAATTGCCTCTTTTAACTTTTTTAAATGCACATAAGACACTTAATGAGAGACACACAGTTTCACAAAAATAGCAAAAATATTAAGATACCGTCATTAAAAAATCTATACGGGGTACGACAACTTGTATATCATTTATTTAGAGTAGCGATTTCGAGTGGTAAAATTTATCTGCTTGCATTTTAATTGTTACCTGCTCTAAGTATTCTTTGAATTGTATCGTGACCCTTCCCTCCGGTAGCTGCAATTTTGACTTTGCTGTCATTGTATTGGTTCCAATGCATTTAAAATATACAGCCGAGCTAACACTTTAATATACGCAGTTGAGTAACCACTATTATATACGCAGTCGAGCGACCACTTTAATATACGCAGCCGAGCGACCACTTTAATATACGCAGTCGAGAGACCACTGTAATACACACATCCGGTCGACTTCATTGCATAGAGCAGAGTTTAAGAATGAAAAAATGCACACGAAGAGGACTGATATTTTGACTTTATTACACCACAGAAATTGTTAAGAACGATACACGTGAGCAAAGACAGAAATGAATCGTTAAAGTTTCCTTAAAAAAATAAGAAGACAATGTAAAACATGAGTGAAATGAATTTAGCATGTGCATGTTGTTGTTTTTTCAAAGTGGTAGAACTGATTCAGACAGGAAAACAACAAAGCCTAAAATATATTATTCTGACAAAAACAACATGGTAGTATTAATCTGTGAGAATTTAACAAAAACAACTGCAATACATGGAAATTTCTGTCGGTGGCCTAAAATTTGCCGTTCTGAAATGTATCCTGCTGTTTTCATTACACAATAATAACTTCCATAAAAGAGAGCTTTTTATAGAGGTTTAACTGCCGGAGGACATTTCGTCCTTAGTAAACCCTTGAACATTACTTTTTCTTTTCGGTACGGCGTTTTTTGCAACAATGCAATCCGTTTGAGCTCCACAAATTGCAGTGATTATTTTGCGTTTGACATACATCATTATAAATAAGAAATATTTCTAATTGTCGAGCGACTTCCAAAATTAGCGTGGGCATATGGAAATGGTTTATTTCCAAGGCACCCATAGAAACCACCAATATCTAGTTCTTTTACATAATGATTTCTTATGGAGGTGTTATTATTAATAAAACGGCACACAGTTTTGCAATTGTTCGTTTTACAAGAATGAGTAATAAGCATGGACACATTGTCAGAATGACAAAACCAAAATCCAAACCAAATGCTTATTTGAAATACACCATTCGTTTGAACGAGTTATATGTCAACATAAAATACATTAACAGTACTCAAAAAGCACTATACAATTGCAAACTACTGATTGGATATAACATATTAGTTATCAATAAAGCATATGTATTCAAATGACTATAGCTATACGGGGTCACTGAGCATCAAATTTAACATTACCGACAATGGCTCAGTGAAATGACATGCTTATTTGTACACCGCTCCAGAAACAGACATTAAACACTCAACAGTCTGCACAAAACAGTCAAAGATATTGTATCACAGACTAATATAAATGTATATAGCACACGTTCGAAGGAAAGCATATTTACTTCACTTCTGACGGCTCATTTCTGAACAAAAAAAGCACAGCCTAACACTAATTATATATTTATATGTTTAATATGTAATGACGTACGCTATTCGGAAATATCCCTAAAAGCAAATGAGGGTGTATAAAAAAGTACACAATTGCTTTCTGCTGTTCAACTCTTTTACTAAAAATTTGCATTCATCTAAATTTAATACAATTCAAAAAGCACTTTAATTTGGAAAGAGCATTTTAAACCACAGGAAGAGTTCTTTTTTCCATCAGAGAAGCGACGGGAATCGTTCTTTAATAGAAATGCTGAATAAAAGGTAATAATTGAGCACGGATTTCATACAAAACCAGCATTTCTGAGAACATCTAAATGTCAAGAGTTATTGCTTTAGGTCTGATATAACAGAAATTATATTGGCGACGTAAAAAATGTTCTCAAAGGTTACTTTTTTATTTTAAATTTACATTAGCTGAATATCTGGGGCCAATTTGCACATGCAAGCAATCAAATGCGCGATACAAAAGCCATTATCGGATAAATGTTGACCAATCAATCAATATATCGGATAACATTCACCCAACGAAAGAATTAGCCGGTTTTATACAAGTGGCTGCTGGCGCTTTGATAATCGCTACTGTATAAATACCAGAGAATTATTTGACATAAATTTATTGAATCAATTAATCAATGAGTTACGCATACAGAAACAATCCACTCTTTTAGCCATAAAGTCTGTGAATATGTTAGAAATGCTAAAACTAGACAATGATTTATAAAAAAATGATATTAATGCTAAAAGAAGCAAAAAAATATGCAAATAATGTTATAGCTCATCTGGTGATTTGATCAATTTAATTTCACTGTGCAACTTGTTTAATCGTTTACAGCTAGATAATAATGCCATATTAAGATGTTTATTTTTATTCTTTGCATACGGACAAGATCTAGATGAAAAAAGAAACGCAACAAAACCAAATCTCATATTAAAATATTCATCTCCATTGTTTAATTATGTATTTTTACCACTCGGTAAAATGTAAGATAAAAGGCACAACCAGCTAACAACAAAATTTACCAGGCAGGTATTTTTATGTTCATGTGTTGAAACGACCTAGCGTTTTACCGAATAAACAGGAGAACTACAAGACAGACAAGCTGACATGCGACAGAAAGACAAACACTAAACTTAAATACAGTAAAAACCCTTCTATTCAGACCACCTTTGGGTCTATGAGAAAATGGTCTTAATAGCGGGTTGGTCTCATTATAGAGTTTGTGCTGGTTATGTTGATGAATGGTCAGTGGTGGAATTCATTGGATTTCTACTATTTAGATGTACATGTTAGTGTTTAACTGGGTATTAGTAATATTGGGCTATAGTGAATACTTTTCAAGTAGGGAAAATAAATAAAAAGTAATGTCATCTATTAGTTTACATAGAACAACGCAGTTTCAATGTCCTGTAATTTTGTTTGTACAGTTAGTCTCCACGAAAATCCAATCAAAAGCATTAAATAAATCAAAAACCAATCAAATACTTTCGTGTTTTTCACTTTTTTTCTTGACCTCTATCGTAAAGCGGCTACTTGTTGTCATAAAATAGTTGGTTATTATCATTTTACTGGTACACGTATTGTAAACTTTTTTTGTATTGCGTGTCAATCGAGGTGGGAGTATATATATTTATAGTATATATCACTCATCACGTGACTCAAGTGTGAAGACATGGTTTTTACCGAGCTTAAAATAACTTAAAATTGAAGCAATCATCTGTGTTTAATTGTGAAAACTTTGGAACTTACATGTTCGTGAATTTATTGTCTTCATGTCTGGCGAAAATTCAAATCAAAGTTCTAAACAGGGCAGCAAAAAACAACGAAAAGCAAAACGGAAAGCTACCTCCCCATTGTGTGAAGAAAGCGGACATTTTGACCATCTTTCATGCACGAGCGCATCGAGTACACTGTGTTGGATCCCAGCTTAGGTAAACAATAGTACATTT
The DNA here is from genome assembly GCF_026914265.1 of Mya arenaria. Classification (NCBI taxonomy): domain Eukaryota; kingdom Metazoa; phylum Mollusca; class Bivalvia; order Myida; family Myidae; genus Mya; species Mya arenaria. Next base: position 43,135,276 of record NC_069135.1, read on the forward strand.
ACACCTCAATTTTATACTTCAAATATGAATTTAAACATGACCGATCCTATTGGAAATTTTCAACAACCGTTCACCTATGGTATGCAGCAGGCACCAGGGATGTTTCAGCCAGCACCGTCGGCGCCGTAAACTCCGCCAATTTGGACTATGTAGATCATGGATGATATTAAATCCATTAAAACGTCACTTTTGAATATTAAAAAGACAGTTAATAATATCAATATCAAAATATCGGACATTAAAATTAACAACTTGGAATCAAAGGTAACGGAAGTAGAAACGTCATGCATCTTTATCAGTAATGAGTTTGAGAAACAGAAAACAATGCAAAAATTGAAATTAAGAAATTGCAACAAACTTGTGGTTACCTAAACAAAATTAATCGCGCGAGTTTAAAATCCAGAAAGATCAAATGAACTATTGTACTTAGAATCTAGATCAATGCGAGATAATTTGATTTTCAAGAATACAAGAACATTGTCCCGAAGAAAACTGTGACTTCTCGTAAAGGATCTAATAGTAATAAAGCGCGGCATTGAAACAAAAAACTTGTTATTTGACCGAATACATAGATTAGGATCGGATAAGGCACCAAAACCCCGACCAATTGACGGTAAGTTTCATTATTACGCTGACAGAAAAAATACGAAAAAAATCGTACGACAACGACCCTAAAAAAATCCCTCAGAGACGCCAGGCAGGTGGTCGGGGTCCAGAGACCGCAACAGACCAGAGATGCCAGGAAAGCCTCATTTGCAGGGCTTCTAAAAACCGGCAATTTGCCGGTCTGGAGTCATTTGATTTAATGAGAGAAGAGGAATCAAATGGGAAAACCTTGAGGCTGGCTGGTAATAAACTTTACGTAAACGGCATACACTTCAAGACGTACGTTAACGGGAAAGTATGCGATCCTCCACGGTACACCGCACAGGGCCAGAACTAGGGGTGTCAGGATAGTGATTTGAAGATCCTGTCATGGAATATTTATGGATTTTCACGAAAATGTGCAGTTCAATGTTTTAGTTTGATCATGATGTATACCTCTGTAATACATATACTTTACCGCTAGGTTTCACTCTTATAAACCAAAATGATATATATATTTTCGATATTATTGAGTCCGATATTGAAAGATTTAAATCCCTTGGTAAAATATTTATTTTATGTGATATGAACTCAAGGACAGCGGCAATATCCGATATATTAAATTTTGACCGATAAATTGATAACGATGACAGCTATATGTCAAATATTAATGATAATGAACTACGTGTCAATAGGGATTAAGTGATCGATTTGCACGGGCAACGCTTGATCGAGCTTTGTAAATCTACCTCGCTTCTTATTGGTAATGGTCGGTTGCACAATGATAACGGCGACTTAACATTCCATTCATTAAATGGCTCGAGCACACTGGATTATTTGTTATTAGATACACATGATTTTGAATACATATAAGACTTTCAGGTGTTAGAACCAAATTAATTCTCGGATCATACCGGAATTAAAATACATTTACAACGTTTTATTTACCAGCAGTCCGTGAATAATGTAAACAATACCAAACAATTTAGTAAATGGGATAAATCGAAGATAAATGATCTTCTTTTCAATAGAGAGAATGATGAATCTATGCAAACTCTTACAAAGCGTATTGAAAATTACACTCCAGGCGAAAATTAAGATAATATTGTTTTACAATTTACTGACCTTTTGCAAGATAAAGCATTGAATATGTTCGGTAAAACGCGCCGAAATTTTAATTAGAACAAAACTAATCATGCAAAAAAGAAAAAAAAACATGGTTTAACGTGGAATGTTACAGCGCTAGAAAACTATATACGATTGCAAGAAATGTGTTTTTAAAAAATAAATCAAATTAAAAAATAGACAACATTTTGAAAACACAAAAGCTTATTATAACCGAGTTAAGTTAAGAGAAAATAATAACTTTAAGACTAGAGAAAATAATACATTACGTAACATAGCAACAAAACAACCAAAGACAATTCTGGAAAAAAGATCAAAAAGCAATATAAAAGCAATGATAGTAATGCCGAAAACTTGAGTGTTGACGACTTATACATTCATTTTGAGACATTATATGGTCCTGAACCATCTACAAATGCTGACAATGATACATCGGATCCGATAAATAATTATGATGACGAATTGGACATCGATATAAACAATAAACGACTTAAACACGCCGTTTTTTTTCACAAATTAATAACAAAAGTTCGGGTACTGATAACTTAATCGCAGACATTTTTAAACATTTCTTCGATCAAACATCTGGATTTCTACTGAAACTGTTTAACACTCTATTTAATAATGGCGAATATCCAAATTCATGGGGTTTGGGTATAATTGTACCAATCTTTAAAGGGTTGGGACATAGAGGATCCTAAAAAGTACAGAAGAATCACACTCATAAAAATTATAGGAAAAATATATTCACATGTACTATTAAATAGGCTCACAAAATGGTTGATAAAACATGAAAAAATCATAACGAATCAGTTTGTTTTTCAAGAGGGAAAGTCTACAGTTGATTGTACATTTCATTTTACAGTCAATTATTTCTAAAACACTTAGCTCGAAGAAGAAATTGTATTGTGCGTTTTAAGATTACGAGAAGTGTTTTGACGAAATAGGTTATATCTATGGCAAAAACTACTAGACTTACATGTGAGTTCAAAAATGGTAAAGGCGCTTCAAGCTGTGTATAGCGTTGTCAAATCTTGTGTACGGTATAATTCAGACACATCACGGTACTTTGAATCAAATATAGGTCAAACAAGGGGATCCAAGTTCTAGTCTTATGTTTTTATTTTTTTTGTGAACGACATTATAAGTAATAACGCTGATATTGATGGTACTTTTACGGCAAATGAAATTAAGACATTTATGTTTCTATTTTCAGATGATGCGGTGTTATTCGCTCAAATACAAGAGCATTACAGTCTATTTTAAATTATCTAGAACAATATTGCAATGACTGGGGATTAAGAATAAATACTTACAAAACAAAAGTCATGATATTTGAAAACGGACGTCACATAAGCTTCGAATTTTTACCCTGTAATACTAAACTAGACGTTGTAAAATCTTTCGAATATTTGGGCATCCACTTCTTTAAAAACGGCAACTGGTTTCGAAAGCAAATTAAAACGACTAGCACAGCACGTTACATACGCACTCCATAACTTGTTTATCTTCTTCAACCGAATTTAGTTACATTCAATTGATAAATGTAAACTATTCGACAGTCTTGTGACACTAATAATTAATTATAGTGCAGAGGTAAGGGGAAATCACGAAGCTAAGAATATAGAATTAATTCACTATGATGATGCTATGAACACTACGCGTAAATAGTTTTGCCTTATCCTTGTCTGAAAGTTCACCGATTTTAATAAAACATCCAAAAACCTGTCCTAAATTTGGGGAAAAGACAAATCTGTAAAGTCTCGAGTCTTCAAAGCGTGAGAACCAATCGTCGACTTAATCCTATCCTTCTGGAGATCAATACTAAACGAGGTGAGGATGCAGTGAAAGAATTAATGATTTATGCCCAAGTGTAATTAGGTTATTACCAACGGAAAAATATGATAAGCAGTGTGTGACCTTATTTCATAATATTCATCCAGATCAAAACACAATAAGATTAAATTCTTTGCCAAAACCTTTGATTTATGAGATTTGAACAGCATTAGTAACTGGTCGTTGACGACGAAATCGGAAGTAAGATCATAAATCAAAAGTGCATGCGCTTGTTTTCTACGTAAATAGGATATTTAATGTAAAATGCAGATCCGTTTTTCCCATGAGATTCATTTGCACATTGTTATTAGGGATTGATTGCATATCTTCGTGTGCTCATTCTGTTCAATCGCAGTTTCGCAAGCTAACAAATCCATGAGGCGCACTAGGCTTTTGGGGGAACATTTTCAATCGTATGTTCTGCATTCATAAAGGAAAAACATCAATAAAACAAATACAGTCAATCCCTGTGAAAAGGAATTTGTCCCACTGCTCACCTTACAATTTAAATCTTGAATGTTGGCAATAAAGCTCTTGCTACATAGTCTGTACTCATGGATTATTAGAATTGTTTTATTTGTTGTGTCGTCGACAAGTGCATAATTGTAACCCCTCTTTGAACCGACGGATTGAAACGCGACAATGCAACATATTGATTATGTTCATTAATCTCGTGGTTTGCCTATAATTATGTTCATGAACTTTCAGTATTTACTTTACCCTCCTTTGACAGCACTGTAAACGCGTATTTGCGATTATAAGCCGGTGTAATGCAGTTTTGATGAACATACACAATGTTTCAGACACTATCGTGAGTGAAAATACCAGAACTAATTTCACTACAGCCACTATAGAGAGCTTGTCAATATAAACCGAGTGTACTAGCGATATCAAAGTGAATAAAGAAGTTTCCATATGTTTTTTTTTCCTGCATTAAGGTGTCATGATTAAGTTAGTTGTAAACATCTTACACAACCCTTTTTATCATTTTAACTTTTAAAACGCATTTCTCAAGTTCAGATAAAATGTATTATGTATTTATAAATGTCCCCTCCACATATATCAACAGTTTTGCTATGGAAATGTTTTTTTCAATTATCTTCCTTTTCTTCATATTTTGTTTTGTCACACACACACTGTCATCGATCATCGATTCACTGTTAGTGCGATATTGTTGGGTAATCAGACGCCCCTCCAATTTGAGCTGGCGACAGATAATGATTTAACTACCAACTTTCTAGATGCTAATCTCAAATAATTGTTCTTATTTTACTCGCCAACTTGTAGCATCTCTGGCTTCATTAATGTACTTTGTTCTTATTTTCTTGTACATCGCCACACTGCTCATCAGCAGATCGGGCGATATTGAGCTTAATTGAGCTTAATCCTGGTCCTTCGACAAACTCTGATAGCTTGAACTCCTCATTAAATTTATATGCAGCACTAACCAATAGTGGTCTGAGCATCATGAATCTGAACATACAAAGTCTGAAACCAAAACTTGACATTCTAACAGTTGAAGCACAACCGTACGATTTTCTTGTCCTTACTGAAACATGGCTGTCGAATAAAATCTCAGACGAAGATGTCGAACTCCCAAACTTTAAAAAAACATTTCGTTATGACAGAAACGATCGTCTTAGTGGGGGTGTCGCAATATATGTCCGAGATACTTTGCATGCAATTCAATGAAATGATCTTGATGTTGATGGTGTCGAAGCGGTTTGGGTTGAAATACATGTATGCCAGCGCAAATTACTTGTGGGCGGAATCTATCGACCGCCTAACTCAAACAACACACAGTGGCTTAATATGGAACATTCACTCGACCAAGCATTCAACCAGCATGTTGACAACATACTTGTAGCAGGTGATTTAACATCAACGTCAGCTTGAATTCATCAAATATAATGTGTAGATTGATAGACTCCCTAAATTCTGAACAGCTCATTAACTCACTAACTCACTTCACCGAGCACTCTATTGACCTCATGTTCATTAAACACACTAATCAAGTTATTTCAAGTTTCGTCGGAGATCCTTTTGTTTCAAATCTTGTCCGGTTTCACTGTCCGACTGTTGCTGTCTTAAAATTCACAAAACTTAAGCAGACTTACTTTCAGCGCCAAATATGGTTATATGACAAAGGCGATTATGTAAAATATAACGATAAACTCAGATCCACCGACTGGTCGTTCATCGAAAACAATCAAAATCTAGATGCTACCGCAGACACAATTGCTAGCTCAATCTTAAAATCAGCTTCTGAGAGTATTCCAAATAAAAGCGTAACTTTTCGTCCAGGCGACGTCCCTTGGATAAACAAAGAGGTAAAACAACGAATCAGAAAATGTAACAAATTACACCGAAAAGCTTTTAAATAATGCACTGGCTTGGTAACAATTCAGAAACAACCGCAACGAAACAACAAATATAATTCGAAAAGTTAAAAAGGAATACGAACATAAAATAATAAACAAAATTAACTCTGATAACATAACAACTAAAGTATGGTTCAAACTAGCTAAACAACTAACTCAAAAACAAACATCTTCACCAATTCCAACTCTTATTGATGGAACAATTAAAGCAGAGTGCGATGAAGAAAAGGCAGACCTTCTAAACTCATACTTTAGCAAACAATCAACCATAGAACCCCAACAACATCCCCTTTTTTACAGTTGAGAACGTTCCATCCATTTTCCTCTCAGAAATATTATTGACAAGCCAGGACGTTACAGATGCAATTTCCTGTATTGCTCCTAGTAAAGCCAGTGGTCCTGATTCGATTAGTCCTAAACTTATTAAAGAGGGCAAAGACGAACTTGCTGTGCCTCTCTTGAAATATTTTAACAGATTGTTGGCAAACTCTACCTTCCCTTCTCCATGGAAGTTGGCGAACGTCTGCCGCATTTTCAAAAAATCTGATCCATCTAGTCCCTGCAATTATAGACCAAAATCACTTCTAAGTTGTATTGGCAAACTCATGGAGCGCTGTATCCACAAATACCTCTACAACTACGTCATCTCGAATAAAATACTTACATCCTTCCAATTTGGTTTCATCAAAGGCGATTCTAGCGTCAACCAGTTAGCTTTCTTTTACAACGACGTCAGCAAAGCCTTAGATGAGTCTTTTGTGACGTTTCAAAGGCGTCCGACCGAGTTTGGCATCATGGCCTTATTCATAAGCTGTCATCCATCGGTATAAGTAGTTCACTTTTTCATTGGTTTTCCTCGTATCTTTCTGACCACAAACAACGGGTAGTCTTATCCAACTCTGCTTCAGGAATTCTCACTATCAACTCTGGTGTTCCTCAAGGATTTATCCTTGGACCTTTGCTCTTCCTTATTTTCATTAATGACATTGTCAATGACATAAAGGCAAACATCCGCTTATTCGCAGATGACACCAGTCTTTACATTATTGTCGAAGACCCCGTATCTTCTGCAGCCGACCTTAACCATGACCTATCTCAAATATCATCTTGGTCAAAGAAATGGCTAGTAATCCATCCAAGACAGAATCGGTTCTCTTTTCTCGTAAACGTCAACAACAAAATCAACCCCCATTTTATCTCGACAATGTACCCATATCTCAAATCAGCACTCATAAACATCTTGGGGTAACCTTCTCTTCAGATGGCAAATAACAATCCCACATATCTTCAAATGTCAACAAGGCATGGCAGACTATTGGTATTCTTAGGATTTTAAAGTTTGTAATTTCCCGCGCAGCCTTGGATAAAATGTATGTCACTTTTATTAGACCCTTACTCGAGTATGCCTATGTTGTCTCGGACAATTGTAGTAATGAATTAAAAATGATATCGAAGCTGTCCAACACGAGGCAGCTAGAATTGTAACCGGTGCTACCTAACTGTGTAGTATTGAGCGCTTATGACTGTCGTTAACTGGGATACACTTGCGGAAAGGAGACGCAAACATCGCCTCATTCTGTTCTTTAATTTAAAAATGAAAAATGGTCTTTCTCCAGAGTATCTTACAAATATTATTCCTCAGCCGAGAACTCAGCCATATGCCCTACGAAATCGCTCAGATGTTCCAGTCATCCCTTGTAAAACTCAAGCCTATGCTACTTCATTTCTACCCCTGACTATTCGCCAGTGAAACTCACTTCCTGAAGATATCAGACATACACCTACTCTCAGCGAGTTTAAATCACAACTTAACACGAAACCAAAGAAATCACAGCTCCTGTATAATGTAGGAAACAGACCCTATTGGTGTATCGATCGCTTTTCATCGTGACAGTGTGTGTGACAGAATATGTTTGCGTTTTTTTTTTTTCGTTTTTTTTTGTTTGTCTTCTTTATATTTATCTTATTATTCCAAAACATTCAAATTAAATGTAAAAAATAGTTTAAATAGTTATTAAAATAATATCTTTCGTCATACTGTTCACATCATACACTGACTTTCTATGCAATTCGTAACTGTACACTGCTACATGGACAGGAATTATTATTAGCAATTACATAGCTTGTTTTCCGATCCATTTCATCATACTATTGCTGTACTGTAATTTTTGTATATACGAACTGAATAAAATATGTTTAAACTAAGTTCAGATAAATTTTCCTTAAATGCAATTATTATTCCAATACATTTGTAGAATTTTCTCAGCCCTTCTTTATGAAAGGATATTGCTCGTTGATCAATTTGTGCCGATGTTGTTTGCATTTTACAAATGCATCTAACCTCGCTCATCACATGTTATATTTCATTTAACACAAACTCATAATAACTCGGGTTCTGTTGTGTTTAATTAATCCTTTAAGGTACATTTTTCTTCTTGTATACAAAATCTAACTATAGAACTGCCTTCTTATAGTGAAAGACCTTGTGCATCATGATGGCAGCCGTGTTCCACCTTTCGTCTCTAATGAAATCACATGATTAATAACAAGGAAATTGACTTGTGATGTTCTTACAGTGGTTAAAGAGCCTTTATATAAGTCTGGAGCATTACTTCAACAGACATATTTGTCGGAGTCGAGTCGAGTCGGAGATATATGAACCTTGGTAAAGAAATAGCCCTTTCCAAGCATTTTTGCAATCTGGTCGATGCTTCCCTGACTTGATGAGATCATTTAAATTAGCTATTATTCTTATTTATTGATTTTTTTTTTCAATTATTCGAGCATCATATGTACAATGTACGTAATTTCATTATTTGTTTTACCTAATCGTGAAAGATGTAAAAACCAAATCTAACTGGAGCTAGACCTCGACAAAAGTACGATAGAAAACTAGTATTGGTTTAGTTCTGGAAGTCACGTTTATTAAATCGACCGGAAATGGTTGTTGCCAATGCTACGTCATGTTTGAAATTCACGGGCTACGACATGCAGCTTTAAGCACTTATAGCTAGGTTTTACACGTTGTCCTTTAGGCTACTTGCGATCTGAAGGTACTGACCACAGTTTATAAGGTAAATTGGTCCCACAACTACAACAGTCGGGGAAGAGGTCTGATTAATTGGAAGGTGACATTTACGCCTGGTGCGGTCTGGAGATTGGTCAAATATTTAAACTGATATTTATTGCAAATATTTGAAATATGAAGGTATCTTTAAGTGAGATAGTGTTTGTAGCCGTAGTAGAATTCAAACCCACATAAATCGCCCCTTGTCGTACGATCAACATGTCGGCCGAAGTCGTTTGCCTTATGCTTGGAGAAGATACAGAGACTTTTATGGTCATGTAGTAAAACTGGAAGCCGACAATAAAGGTACATTCATAGACAATGTCTGATGTTTCGTGCCAATAAATTTCGTCCCATAATTGGAATATGATCTTATTTTACACTCGAATGGTTACCGGACGGTTTCGACTACGTTTTACACTCAAATTTTCATTCAGTAAAAGCGGTCATTCGAAGAGTACGCAATGAGTATGTCCAGGAATATTTAATACTGAATTAAATGTATGCAATTTGCAACAAAAACTGCTGCTTTCAACACGATGCCGTCTTATGCTTTTAAACTGTAGATGTTAAAGAAATATGTTTTCGAAGTGTTTAAAATATGTAGTTACGATATCTAAATAGCTCATCGGAAAATTAGTCATTTGCAATATACAATCTGTTTATCTTCAAGAAGCCACAGGCAACTCAAATTAAGAAAAAAATAAAATGAACTTAGTTATTGAAATGGTAATTCTATGTGTGTGCTGTTTGTCTTCCTTGTCTTCAGGTATACACATAATTTTTTGCTTTTCAGCATTCTAGCAAAAATCATATCTCGCCATGCTGCATTACAAAAGATAATAAGGATCGGGTTGGAAGCACTGAGAGATAGAGGATCATTTTGTGTAATAAATAACACAGAAATGGACATTCATTTGTTCTTGTCCTGGCGCTGATCAGTAGCGGCCCGTTACCGTTCCTACCCTATATTTCACAGTACATCCTTTCTGTTACAATCTGAAACATTCCATCAATAGTGCAAGTTTTTAAAGGGTGTTGGACTCTTATATAGTTCCACTGTCACCTGATATATTATAAGTCTGCAACAGAATAGCAGATGCATTATTTTTAAGATATTTCGTTAGCCAACAAGCATAACAAGGATAGTGTTTGTTCTGTCACTGTATTGAGTCAGCCAACAAGCATAACAAGGATAGTGTTTGTTCTGTCACTGTATTGAGTCAGCCAACAAGCATAACAAGGATAGTGTTTGTTCTGTCACTGTATTGAGTCAGCCAACAAGCATAAGAATGTCTACATAGTATTAAATTATGTCGCTGTATTTAGTCAGCTTTCAAGCATAACAAGATTTATATAGTGTGTTGGCCTGTCGCTTAATTGAGACTTCCTTTTCTTTACGCTAATAAACAAATGTCAACAAAGAAATACTTCGTGTTTTTATCACAAAAGGTGTCCGACATTTATAAATAAGGAAAACTATAAGAAGCGTTATAAAAGCCATTTTCTCATTGTTAAAATAAAACCAAAAGCAAAGATTCACTTCATATAGATAAACACCGAATGTCAATCATAGACCGGCAAATAAGAAACACCAGACTAATTATAAGGCCACAGACCAATAACAATTTCACTATTTGGGATTTCAGACAACTTCCTTTTGCACTTGTTATTCTTGAAAATAATGCATCAGCAGAAAAAAGGAACACATGAAAAAAATGAACAAATAATATCAGCTCAATATTCATAACATACATAATTATATTTCTGCTACATGCATCCTCATTAGCAAAAAATATTGTAGAAACTCTTACTATTCAGCACCAGGTCGTGAAAATGCCGTTTATAATTTAATGTATCATTAGTTTCCTTTCAGTGTGGAAGTTTTAGATAATCATTAATACATCCAATAGGCATATCCTTAGACATGAAGGCAGTTTTATAAGCACCATCTTTTACTGTCTGACTAATCATCCTCAAAACAAATTTATCATATTTTAAAATCGGAAAAAAATGGTAAAGGCGTTCTTAGAGTCAAACCGGTATAGTAAATCCCCGTTTCACCCACATCCAAAAGCTCAAACAGCAAAATGTGTGATCCATTGGTTTTAAGGTCGTATTTTCCCGATACAAATGAATTCATATAACTGTTTTGCTATGGCATTCTTTAACTGTTCCCGTTAAGAACCAGAAACGGCATTACGTCCTTTCATGACTATTGTTTAGATGTTAAATACTACCCGCGTCAGTTACAAATTGGTAAAAGACTTCAAGGAATTTTTGTTTTTGTTTTGGAGCGGGTTGGGAAAGAAAATCATCTACCATGGGAGGTCGTGAAAGAAACATATATTCTAAACCTCGCTTACGTTAAATCTCCTGCAATCTATATGTGAAACTTTTATCTTATCACTCTAATCTGTGAGTATAGAAATTATCTTTTATTGTCGTTTATACCAGATTTTTAATTCTGAATTTCCATTAGTCATTTGCAGAATAATATAAAAAAAAGCAAAAGCTGTATGCTTTATTTCGCAGAAATAAAAATAAAAGAGACCTTATTCCTGAAACTCTAAATACTTGCAGGTAGCATTTGTCATACATTCGTGATTAAGTTTGTATTTTCTGATCAATTTTCACCAGGTATGATCGTACTATCTGATAATCGACAGCAAATGTTGTCAGCGTCTTATCCTGTTTTTTTTTTAATCTTTCAATCTGTTCTTGTTTAATTCACTCTTGAAAGGCATACTCACATAGTACAGCATAACTGCTACTTGGAAAGGTAGAACAATAAAAAATATGATATTTATTTATTTATACCGTATCAAACTGCAGTACTAATGAATCTATTGCATTTCATTTTGCCAACTATTATAACCAAACCTTTCTGTGAACAATGTATCTGATGTTATAAAATGGCGTAATACCTTATGAACATGCGTAAGAACATTTCTGCGACTGTTTCATTAGCGCGTTTAAACTTGTTTTCGTACAATCATTGAGGTTTTATACGTGTATACGTTTCAAATAGAAGTGTAATTGACGCAAACAGTAAAGCATTTTGTGGTCGAGATGGTTTCGTCTGAAAAATGAACAAAATAAAATAATTAATTTATTATTGAAGGTACCTGGGAAATGGCATCGACCAGGGAAGAAATAAATATGGAACGAAACACAATAAAGGTATAAACAAATAAATTAAGACCATTTGAGTTAATTTGAGTACTAAGATAGCCGAAAAGATATTCTAATCATATAATGTTCATGTTTGTTTTTGCAAACGCAAATCTAATATCAATGTAATACATAAATGCACATATCAATGTGATCTGTCTGCCGAAACGGGATACAAAGTACTAAGTATTGTAAAAAAATCCCTTTTTACACATTTGGTTTACCTATGTATGCGCAGAAAATTGAATAACTATCATCTACAACCCCAAGCATGGATGGACAGAATATCTCTAAAATATGTTATAGAATTAGGTAGTTTATTAACAATTGCTGATGTCATTTTCAGGGGTATGTACGCAGTTGTTCTAACTCATCACACTTTTACCAAAAAAAAACACCTTTGTACCCCGGTTACGACAGCAATCACGCAATTCATTCCTTAAATTTCCCTAACCTTAGTGATTATTGAGTTCATAGATAAAGATGCGGATAATTTAACATTTCTACAACTATTTACCCAGATATAAGCGGTTATTGAGCTCATACATTAAAATGACGATCGTTTTACTTTCTAACAACTTATAACCCTATAGTACACCGCATTTGACCCTGTGCCTAAAGAAAAATGTAAAAGGCTGTATCTAAGAAATATACGTGCTTAAACAAACTAAACAATGTACATGAACTCATCAGCTTTACATCCGAAATGAAGCCCTGTGGTTATGTGATTGCATCCGGGCTAGAATAAAGTCTCGGGAGTTTTGGAGAAAATTCCGGATATAGAATTAATATCCACAGTTTGAATTTGTATGCCTAGAACGTCGTGAATATTGTTTTCTTAAAAGGTAGCTATTTGAATAAAAAAAAAAGACTCGAGGACAGAAAAGTTCTTTGAACATGTTTTTCATGTTGTTGTTTTCATTTAAGAGATGTTTTCTTAAATTTGATAGTCCTATTTGTCTGTTTCTTTTATGCTCCAATAAAAGGCAAGTCTCAAATTAAATGGCGGTCATCAAAAACATTACGTCCTTCTGTGCATACACTCTGCAAGAACATATTTATTTTTTATTTGAATATTTTTTGATATGCGTAACATCAGTTTCATTCAAAATAATTTTTTTACTCATGTTTACACTGATTTCTAGATTTTTAAGACCGCCAACTAAGTACAGGGCAAGAATGTTCCACCAAAGAAAGCTAGAATACTTATCGGTGAAAAAACTCAAATAGGCGAAGGAGTACAAGCAATGCTGTGAAATGTTATACAAGCATGCTCACAAGCCATCTAATTTTAAAACATATAAAGATTGCAAGTAACCCATGGTAGTTTATACTATATCAATAATAAAGTCAGTGTCAAAAAAGAGAAAAAAACAGATGTAACACTGTGTAGTCACTTCCGAAGTGATGTTATCTGCCCTTGATATAAAAAGTTGGTTTTCACTGGCCGTTGCGAAATATATCTTATATAAAAACTACATTTCAACATTTTAAACGTGGTTACGGGATTCAGATCTCGATCACATGATTTTTGTGACGTCAGTGATTACTGTACAGGAAAGGGACGTAAATGCTTCATTGTATGGTCGTTTGTTATATTACCGATCAAGATTCTAAATTAAGGCAAGCTGACCAGAAACGCAATACAACGGTTGGTAGTAAGTACTCCAAGTAAACTAAACCAATCCATTCATATATAAATATACATTCTGTATAGACATGCTGTTCTGATGAAAGAAATCGTTGACTAGCTTTTATCATGTTGGCTACATAGTCCTGAAATGAGAAAGCTTTTAAAAAATCCACTCCCTGTGTCATCTTCATTTCAATTAACTTGATTACATGATGTATTGTGATCATGGTTTGCACATGTAACCATCCCACACACACATGCGATATCTTTATAAGGATTCTAACAATTATCCGGATATTTGGTAACAAACAGCCTACATTTAATCGAAATTTGATGATTATGTTTTTCGTATGGACGTTGAAAGGTTGAAATTTCTCATTGAACTAAGCGGCACAACGGAACGAATATTAAATACGCATATAAACGTTCTGCTTTGAATATTCGCGTTGTCATTCTAGACTAGCGTACCAAAGGGCATGTGATATTTTACGACGTGACCAACATTTAAGCTTTCGCACAGAGCTAACGCCCACCACAACATCCATGAAAATGACGACGGCATCCTCAACTATTGTCTTTTTTCAAAGAAAGATAGAGCATTATTATATAAATAAATCCAAAAACAGAGTCACAATATCCGGACAAGACTCTAGACGCGTCAGTTTTCTTTAGTTGTGTCGGTATGGCATGCAACATACAATATTCTTCATTTATTTTAACAGCTAAACAAACACCATTCGTTACAGTTTTAACTTAAAGTTTGCTTACAGGTTACACTAATTGAATGACAGGACAAAGGAATTGGAAATCAGTGTCTCTATCTTTCTACTATTCGAGTTAAGCATAAAAAAGTATTATTCAATGTAAATATATATGAGCCACATATTATAGCTATATCAATATGTTTTTCCAACACAAACTTTTGGCCTTTTGTTTTGAATATCTAGGTTTTTCAAGTTCCATAAAAGGCATCCAAGATACCACAGGGGCCATATGTTGGTCATAAAAAAGTGTTATAAAAATATTTCTCATAAAATTTGTAGGGCCTAAAATGAATGATGGTATATAAGGGGAAAAGCATGCGGTTATCAATGGTCTGACCTCACGTTTAAAATAAAATGTCAGGAGATATACATGTACTAAAAGCGATTTGATATGTCTCAAGAGCGATGTAATATTTTATTTGGTTTAAGTTCGTAAACATTTATGTCAATGAAAGTTGTTGTAAAGTGTCGTACATCATTACTGCCAAACGAAACATTAAATTGTGTAAATGCATTTTAATTCCACCCAGCTGCCTTATTTGTCAAATCCGATACTTAATTTTTACGCAAGGGAACCGTAAAGTTGTTATGTTCATTTTGATGATAGATTTTTGTATGTATCTTCAAGATGTGTCATACATAAAAACGTTACAGTCGTATCAAGCTTAAACGTGATAGAAATACACCGCAGATAACACGATAAAACCTGCAGGCCTGAGACCTTAATTCAATTAACTTGTTTAAAGGCATATAAGACACTCAATGAGCGACACTCACTATAAGAAAAAATATTAAGATACCGTCATTAGACAAAGACAATGACTATGCGGGGGTCACGACAACTTGGCTATCATTTGTTTAGAGTAGTTTCAAGGGGTGAAATTTAGCTGCTTACATTTGTATTGTTTCCTACTCTTAGTATTTGTTTTTTAGTTGTACGTTGACACTATCCTCCGCTAGCTGCAATTTTGAATTTATTGACTATGTATAGGTTAGTTTTAGTAAATATGCATTTGATATATGCAGCTAAGCGAACACTTTAATATACGCAAACGGGCGACCACTTATATATACGCACACAGCCGGTCGACTACATTAAAAGAGGCAGGCGAGAGACCACTTGAAAATACGCAGCTGAGAGACCGCTTTTATACACGCAGACGGGAGACCACTTATATATACGCACGCAGCCGGTCGACTACATTTAAAGAGGAAGGCGAGTGACCATTTGAATAAACGCAGCCGAGAGACCGCTTTTATACACGCAGCCGGGCGACCACTTTTATATACGCACGCAGCCGGTCGACTACATTAAAAAGGCAGGCGAGTGACCACTTGAATATACGCAACCGTGCGACCACCTTTATACATACAGCCGTTCGACATGCTATATAAATAAATGAAAGCAAATGGACCACAAAATCGCCATTTTAGTGAAATCTGCCATATATGCAGCCTCGCGATAACTTTAATGTATGCAGCCGGTCGTCTACATTAACATACACAGTTGAGCAACTACTAATCATACGCAGCCGGTCGACAAATTTAAGAGAGAAATACATATATAGTGTTTTGCTTTGTTGTTCAAACATAGATTATCTCTACTGGTACAGCCTCCAGTTAAATCAAGCAATGCACCCGGTTAAAATCAATAACGGATGATTGATGATTAACCTAAATACATGTATGACGAAGTTTGAAAAACACTTTAATTTTTTTGTACACTATATCATTTTTATCATTGTATACAGCTTTAGGTTGCGTAAAACATAGTTTATGGATGAAAGAATACACACGAAGAGGACTGATATCACGTTGGGCTGGTCAAAGTACGCGATATATACATAAACATGTTAGTAAGAGACATTTTTGTATGTATACAGTAAAATGATTGATCATTGTGCTTTGAATTCTTTACCAGACACCAAGGAATACGTGCCTCTGGAAAAAAATCAGCAGCACCACGCTGAAAATCATTCTTCATTAAATTCCAAGCTTATTTTAATGGTATATACAAAATTATACTGCTAATAAACAAAGCTGTGTGTGGTCCAACAAATTCGACAAATCTCGTTGTACAGCACTTGAGGTGTACAGGGACAAGATGCTTACAACCACCTCATTGTACAACACGTGAGGTGTACAGGGACAAGAGACTTACATATCACCTTGTTGTACAGCACATGAGGTATACATGGACAAGAGGCTTACATATCACCTTGTTGTACAGCACATGAGGTGTACAGGGACAAGAGGCTTACATCCACCTCGTTGTACAACACATGAGGTGTACAGGGACAAGAGGATTATATCCACCTCGTTGTACAACACATGAGGTGTACAGGGACAAAAGGATTACATCCACCTCGTTGTACAACACATGAGGTATACATGGACAAGAGCATTACATCCACCTCGTTGTACAACACATGAGGTATACAGGGACAAGAGGCTTACATCCACCTCGTTGTACAACACATGAGGTATACAGGGACAAGATGCTTACAACCACATCGTTGTACAACACATGAGGTATACATGGACAAGAGGCTTACATTCACCTCGTTGTACAACACATGAGGTATACATGGACAAGAGGCTTACATTCACCTCGTTGTACAACACATGAGGTATACAGGGACAAGAGGCTTACATTCACCTCGTTGTACAAACATGAGGTATACAGGGACAAGAGGCTTACATCCACCTCGTTGTACAACACATGAGGTATACATGGACAAGAGGATTCCATCCACCTCGTTGTACAACACGTGAGGTATACAGGGACAAGAGGCTTACATCCACCTCGTTGTACAACACATGAGGTGTACATGGACAAGAGGCTTACATTCACCTCGTTGTACAACACATGAGGTATACAGGGACAAGAGGCTTACATCCACCTCGTTGTACAACACATGAGGTATACAGGGACAAGAGGCTTACATCCACCTCGTTGTACAACACATGAGGTATACATGGACAAGAGGCTTACATCCACCTCGTTGTACAACACATGAGGTGTACAGGGACAAGAGGCTTACATCCACCTCGTTGTAAAACACATGAGGTATACATGGACAAGAGGCTTACATTCACCTCGTTGTACAACACGTGAGGTGTACAGGGACAAGAGGCTTACATTCACCTCGTTGTACAACACGTGAGGTATACAGGGACAAGAGGCTTACATCCACCTCGTTGTACAACACATGAGGTAAACAGGGACAAGAGGCTTACATCCACCTCGTTGTACAACACATGAGGTATACAGGGACAAGAGGCTTACATCCACCTCCTTGTACAACACATGAGGTGTACAGGGACAAGAGGCTTACATCCACCTCGTTGTACAACACATGAGGTATACAGGGACAAGAGGCTTACATCCACCTCGTTGTACAACACATGAGGTATACAGGGACAAGAGGCTTACATTCACATCGTTGTACAACACATGAGGTGTACAGGGACAAGAGGCTTACATCCACCTCGTTGTACAACACATGAGGTATACAGTGACAAGAGGCTTACATCCACCTCGTTGTACAACACATGAGGTGTACAGGGACAAGAGGCTTACATCCACCTCGTTGTACAACACATGAGGTATACAGGGGCAAGAGGCTTACATCCACCTCGTTGTACAACACGTGAGGTATACAGGGACAAGAGGCTTACATCCACCTCGTTGTACAGCACATGAGGTATACAGGGACAAGAGGCTTACATCCACCTCGTTTTACAACACATGAGGTATACATGGACAAGAAGCTTACATCCAACTCGTTGTACAACACATGAGGTATACATGGACAAGAGGCTTACATCCACCTCGTTGTACAACACATGAGGTGTACAGGGACAAGAGGCTTACATCCACCTCGTTGTACAACACGTGAGGTGTACAGAGACAAGAGGCTTACATCCACCTCGTTGTACAGCACGTGAGGTATACATGGATAAGAGGCTTACATCCACCTCGTTGTACAACACGTGAGGTATACAGGGACAAGAGGCTTACATCCACCTCGTTGTACAACACATGAGGTATACAGGGACAAGAGGCTTACATCCACCTCGTTGTACAACACATGAGGTATACAGGGACAAGAGGCTTACATCCACCTCGTTGTACAACACATGAGGTATACATGGACAAGAGGCTTACATTCACCTCGTTGTACAACACGTGAGGTGTACAGGGACAAGAGGCTTACATTCACCTCGTTGTACAACACGTGAGGTATACAGGGACAAGAGGCTTACATCCACCTCGTTGTACAACACATGAGGTATACAGGGACAAGAGGCTTACATCCACCTCGTTGTACAACACATGAGGTATACATGGACAAGAGGCTTACATTCACCTCGTTGTACAACACATGAGGTGTACAGGGACAAGAGGCTTACATCCACCTCGTTGTACAACACATGAGGTATACATGGACAAGAGGCTTACATCCACCTCGTTGTACAACACGTGAGGTATACATAGACAAGATGCTTACATCCACCTCGTTGTACAACACGTGAGGTGTACAGGGACAAGAGGCTTACATTCACCTCGTTGTACAACACATGAGGTGTACAGGGACAAGAGGCTAACATCCACCCCGTTGTACAACACATGAGGTGTACAGGAACAAGAGGCTTACATCCACCTCGTTGTACAACACATGAGGTATACATGCACAAGAGGCTTACATCCACCTCGTTGTACAACACATGAGGTATACATGGACAAGAGGCTTACATCCACCTCGTTGTACAACACGTGAGGTGTACAGGGACAAGAGGCTTACATTCACCTCGTTGTACAACACGTGAGGTATGCAGGGACAAGAGGCTTACATTCATCTCGTTGTACAACACATGAGGTATACAGGGACAAGAGGCTTACATCCACCTCGTTGTACAACACGTGAGGTATACATGGACAAGAGGCTTACATTCACCTCGTTGTACAACACATGAGGTATACAGGGACAAGAGGCTTACATCCACCTCGTTGTACAACACATGAGGTATACATGGACAAGAGGCTTACATTCACCTCGTTGTACAACACGTGAGGTATACAGGGACAAGAGGCTTACATCCACCTCGTTGTACAACACGTGAGGTGTACAGGGACAAGAAGCTTACATCCACCTCGTTGTACAACACGTGAGGTGTACAGGGACAAGAGGCTTACATCCACCTCGTTGTACAGCACATGAGGTATACAGGGACAAGAGGCTTACATCCACCTCGTTGTACAACACGTGAGGTATACAGGGACAAGAGGCTTACATCCACCTCGTTGTACAACACGTGAGGTGTACAGGGACAAGAGGCTTACATCCACCTCGTTGTACAACACGTGAGGTATACATGGACAAGAGTCTTACATCCACCTCGTTGTACAACACATGAGGTATACAGGGACAAGAGGCTTACATTCACCTCGTTGTACAACACATGAGGTATTCAGGGACAAGAGGCTTACATCCACCTCGTTGTACAACACATGAGGTATACATGGACAAGAGGCTTACATCCACCTCGTTGTACAACACATGAGGTATACATGGACAAGAGGCTTACATCCACCTCGTTGTACAACACATGAGGTGTACAGGGACAAGAGGCTTACATCAACCTCGTTGTAAAACACATGAGGTATACATGGACAAGAGGCTTACATTCACCTCGTTGTACAACACGTGAGGTGTACAGGGACAAGAGGCTTACATTCACCTCGTTGTACAACACGTGAGGTATACAGGGACAAGAGGCTTACATCCACCTCGTTGTACAACACATGAGGTATACAGGGACAAGAGGCTTACATCCACCTCCTTGTACAACACATGAGGTGTACAGGGACAAGAGGCTTACATCCACCTTGTTGTACAACACATGAGGTATACAGGGACAAGAGGCTTACATCCACCTCGTTGTACAACACATGAGGTATACAGGGACAAGAGGCTTACATCCACCTCGTTGTACAACACATGAGGTATACAGGGACAAGAGGATTACATCCACCTCGTTGTACAACACATGAGGTGTACAGGGACAAGAGGCTTACATCCACCTCGTTGTACAACACATGAGGTATACAGTGACAAGAGGCTTACATCCACCTCGTTGTACAACACATGAGGTGTACAGGGACAAGAGGCTTACATCCACCTCGTTGTACAACACATGAGGTATACAGAGGCAAGAGGCTTACATCCACCTCGTTGTACAACACGTGAGGTATACATGGACAAGAGGCTTACATCCACCTCGTTGTACAGCACATGAGGTGTACAGGGACAAGAGGCTTACATTCACCTCGTTGTACAACACATGAGGTATACAGGGACAAGAGGCTTACATTCACCTCGTTTTACAACACGTGAGGTATACATGGACAAGAAGCTTACATCCACCTCGTTGTACAACACATGAGGTATACATGGACAAGAGGCTTACATCCACCTCGTTGTACAACACATGAGGTGTACAGGGACAAGAGGCTTACATTCATCTCGTTGTACAACACGTGAGGTGTACAGAGACAAGAGGCTTACATCCACCTCGTTGTACAGCACGTGAGGTATACATGGATAAAAGGCTTACATCCACCTCGTTGTACAACACGTGAGGTATACAGGGACAAGAGGCTTACATCCACCTCGTTGTACAACACATGAGGTATACAGGGACAAGAGGCTTACATCCACCTCGTTGTACAACACATGAGGTATACAGGGACAAGAGGCTTACATCCACCTCGTTGTACAACACATGAGGTATACATGGACAAGAGGCTTACATTCACCTCGTTGTACAACACGTGAGGTGTACAGGGACAAGAGGCTTACATTCACCTCGTTGTACAACACGTGAGGTATACAGGGACAAGAGGCTTACATCCACCTCGTTGTACAACACGTGAGGTGTACAGGGACAAGAGGCTTACATCCACCTCGTTGTACAACACATGAGGTATACATGGACAAGAGGCTTACATTCACCTCGTTGTACAACACATGAGGTGTACAGGGACAAGAGGCTTACATCCACCTCGTTGTACAACACATGAGGTATACATGGACAAGAGGCTTACATCCACCTCGTTGTACAACACGTGAGGTATACATGGACAAGATGCTTACATCCACCTCGTTGTACAACACGTGAGGTGTACAGGGACAAGAGGCTTACATTCACCTCGTTGTACAACACATGAGGTGTACAGGGACAAGAGGCTAACATCCACCCCGTTGTACAACACGTGAGGTGTACAGGAACAAGAGGCTTACATCCACCTCGTTGTACAACACATGAGGTGTACATGGACAAGAGGCTTACATCCACCTCGTTGTACAACACATGAGGTATACATGGACAAGAGGCTTACATCCACCTCGTTGTACAACACATGAGGTATACATGGACAAGAGGCTTACATCCACCTCGTTGTACAACACGTGAGGTATACAGGGACAAGAGGCTTACATTCACCTCGTTGTACAACACGTGAGGTGTACAGGGACAAGAGGGTTACATTCACCTCGTTGTACAACACGTGAGGTGTACAGGGACAAGAGGCTTACATCCACCTCGTTGTACAACACGTGAGGTGTACAGGGACAAGAGGCTTACATCCACCTCGTTGTACAACACATGAGGTATACAGGGACAAGAGGCTTACATCCACCTCGTTGTACAACACATGAGGTATACATGGACAAGAGGCTTACATTCACCTCGTTGTACAACACATGAGGTATACAGGGACAAGAGGCTTACATTAACCTCGTTGTACAACACATGAGGTATACATGGACAAGAGGCTTACATTCACCTCGTTGTACAACACATGAGGTATACATGGACAAGAGGCTTACATTCACCTCGTTGTACAACACATGAGGTATGCAGGGACAAGAGGCTTACATCCACCTCGTTGTACAACACGTGAGGTATACATGGACAAGAGGCTTACATTCACCTCGTTGTACAACACATGAGGTATACAGGGACAAGAGGCTTACATCCACCTCGTTGTACAACACATGAGGTATACATGGACAAGAGGCTTACATTCACCTCGTTGTACAACACGTGAGGTATACAAGGACAAGAGGCTTACATCCACCTCGTTGTACAACACGTGAGGTGTACAGGGACAAGAGGCTTACATCCACCTCGTTGTACAACACGTGAGGTGTACAGGGACAAGAGGCTTACATCCACCTCGTTGTACAGCACATGAGGTATACAGGGACAAGAGGCTTACATCCACCTCGTTGTACAACACAAGAGGTGTACAGGGACAAGAGGCTTACATCCACCTCGTTGTACAACACGTGAGGTATACAGGGACAAGAGGCTTACATCCACCTCGTTGTACAACACGTGAGGTGTACAGGGACAAGAGGCTTACATCCACCTCGTTGTACAACACGTGAGGTGTACAGGGACAAGAGGCTTACATCCACCTTGTTGTACAGCACGTGAGGTGTACATGGACAAGAGGCTTACATCCACCTCGTTGTACAACACAAGAGGTGTACAGGGACAAGAGGCTTACATCCACCTCGTTGTACAACACGTGAGGTATACATGGACAAGAAGCTTACATCCACCTCGTTGTACAACACATGAGGTATACAGGGACAGAAGGCTTACATCCACCTCGTTGTACAACACGTGAGGTGTACAGGGACAAGAGGCTTACATCCACCTCGTTGTACAACACATGAGGTATACATGGACAAGAGGCTTACATCCACCTCGTTGTACAACACATGAGTTATACAGGGACAAGAGGCTTACATCCATCTCGTTGTACAACACGTGAGGTGTACAGGGACAAGAGGCTTACATTCACCTCGTTGTACAACACGTGAGGTATACATGGACAAGAGGCTTACATCCACCTCGTTGTACAACACATGAGGTATACAGGGACAAGAGGCTTACATCCACCTCGTTGTACAACACGTGAGGTGTACAAGGACAAGAGGCTTACATTCACCTCGTTGTACAGCACGTGAGGTATACAGGGACAAGAGGCTTACATCCACCTCGTTGTACAGCACGTGAGGTATACAGGGACAAGAGGCTTACATCTACCTCGTTGTACAACACATGAGGTATACACGGACAAGAGGCTTACATTCACCTCGTTGTACAACACATGAGGTATACAGGGACAAGAGGATTACATTCACCTCGTTGTACAACACGTGAGGTATACAGGGACAAGAGGATTACATTCACCTCGTTGTACAACACGTGAGGTATACATGGACAAGAGGCTTACAACCACCTCGTTGTACAACACATGAGGTGTACAGGGACAAGAGGCTTACAACCACCTCGTTGTACAACACGTGAGGTGTACAGGGACAAGAGGCTTACATCCACCTCGTTGTACAACACGTGAGGTGTACAGGGACAAGAGGCTTACATCCACCTCGTTGTACAACACATGAGGTATACAGGGACAAGAGGCTTACATCCACCTCGTTGTACAACACATGAGGTATACAGGGACAAGAGGCTTACATCCACCTCGTTGTACAACACATGAGGTATACAGGGACAAGAGGCTTACATCCACCTCGTTACACAACACATGAGGTATACATGGACAAGAGGCTTACATCCACCTCGTTGTACAACACATGAGGTATACATGGACAAGAGGCTTACATCCACCTCGTTGTACAACACATGAGGTATACATGGACAAGAGGATTACATCCACCTCGTTGTACAACACATGAGGTATACATGGACAAGAGGATTACATCCACCTCGTTGTACAACACATGAGGTATACATGGACAAGAGGCTTACATTCACCTCGTTGTACAACACATGAGGTATACATGGACAAGAGGCTTACATTCACCTCGTTGTACATCACGTGAGGTATACATGGACAAGAGGCTTACATTCACCTCGTTGTACAACACATGAGGTGTACAGGGACAAGAGGCTTACATTCACCTCGTTGTACAACACATGAGGTGTACAGGGACAAGAGGCTTACATCCACCTCGTTGTACAGCACGTGAGGTATACATGGACAAGAGTCTTACATCCACCTCGTTGTACAGCACGTGAGGTGTACATGGACAAGAGGCTTACATCCACCTCGTTGTACAACACGTGAGGTGTACATTGACAAGAGGCTTACATCCACCTCGTTGTACAGCACGTGAGGTATAAATGGACAAGAAGCTTACATGGACAAGAAGATTACTTCCATCTTGTTCGAAGGCACTTGAGGTAACGATGTTACAATAAAGCGAAATTCTAATGTCTAGTGCCTTATTTCATTTACCTATAGCTTGAACGATTCATATTGTCACAGAAAATATATCAAAAGTATATACTCAAAAAGGCAGTTCATAAACTACTAATTGGCTTTCAGAAAATGCAAAATGGTACATTGTGATCCGATTTCATTTAATTAAGAACTGAATTACCAACTTCAATTAGTTTATCAATGATGCGTTTTGGTGATTCATTTAACATATCAGTAATCAATAAAGCAGCCATATTCAAAATTTATTATTGTTACGGGGTCAATTTAACAGTATCATCAATGGCTCAGTGAAATGACATGCTTTTTTGTACACCGCTCCAGAAACAGACATTAAACACTCAACAATCTGAACAAAACAGTCATTACTGTTAGGATCACATACTAATATTTATGTTCTTTGCACACATACGAAGCAAGGCATACCTACTTTACTTATGCGGGCTCATTTTGTATTAAAACACACCATCAAACATTTATTATATATTTAAATGTAAATGTATAATATTCAACGATGGACGCTATTTGTGTAACTGTATCGTGTTCATTACAAAAGATTTCGTAAAGGATGCGCTAGACGAAATAAATATATTTTCGAAATATTTGTAGCATATTGTCGTGATACTCATCAAGACAAAATAACAACATTAGTATCGCCAATTCGCCGGAAAATCTCTTTAGCATCCCAGACACGGCATCGAAGAATATACATTTTTGATGTCGATTGCATGTAATTGTTCATCCAATAAATTGTATTACCAAATGTATTAACAATATCAACGAGAAATGCGCAGTCGCAAATAATGTAAGTAAAGATTGACGAATTATGACAGAGTAGTGCTTGTGGAGTTAATAATGTAATAATTGTGGTTATTTCAGATGATCCAAGTAACGAGATAAGTTATTTACTCTCGAGTTACATACTATTTCACGTCGTTCAGTATTACTATGATGAACAACAGATCGTCAATTGGCCTCTTTTGCGTAGCAATTAATTGTAACATAGTACTATAATTATCAGAATACTAGTTAGCATTTAAACTAAATTTGCGGTGAAAGGGCAAATTTGCGAAAACATGTACTTAAAAGACAAAATATGCACTTGTAAATCGTTTAAACACCGAAAATTGTAAATCCAGTAAATCAATGCATCATTTCTTAGTATGAAAAAATATTATCCAAAGAAAACATATTTGTGTGACTTCATTACAGCTGTCGACAATAGTTACCCCGAAAAACAAATTCAATCAATCATAGATCGGAAACCATAGTCCTCGTATTAATCAGAATGTCGCGGAAGACATTTACAAGATGTGGACGGCGTGTAAATTGACCAAATTTCAGCTACCCTTTGCTGACCTTGTTTTTAGACAATTCTAATCACGGCTTGGGCTTTGTTTTCCTTATGCATCAAATTAGCAGGTTTCAGAATGGCAAAATGAAGATAAAAATAAAACATTTGTTTTACTTGATATGTAGTCCATTACAATGTGCAGAGCTTTTTCAGTGAAAATGACATATTCTATTCGGATATATGTAATTTTGACATTCTAGCTAGCACAGAAACATCTTTGACAACTGAAACAGATTCATCCCAGTTGTTATTTCCTACTTCTCACATTCCTTTCAGGAGAGATAAGCCATCTAATCGCATGAAGGTATCTTTATTGACTTGATATAAAGTCTGATATTATTGTTTTGGAAAGACGGGAATTAACAATGCAATAGGACCAGTGGCTGATACTGGTATAAATGAGATAGTAATCGCAGACAATCTCAACCTTGACATAAATGAATCGCCAAGTCGCCATACGGTGGAGTCTGTATGTCATCAATTTAATCTGCCACTGAAATGCATTTAACTGAAACATTCGAGACCCTTATCGATTAATTTCTAGTTTCATTGACAGATATTGTCTTAGAGAAAGGTGTTGGTGAACGATTTCTTCAGTTTATTCGTAATCATTATGTGGTAGATATTTGTATGGGAGGTTTCATACATCGCACGCTAACAATGGTATATACTAAGGTTAAGGGTCAATACATATAAACAACACACGCTAGTTGTTGTAGATATTTGCATGACCGGGGGCGGGGGTTGTAGTTATAAATCGCACGCTAGGTGTTGTAGATATCTGCATGACCGGGGGCGGGGGTTGTAGTTATACATCGCACGCTAGGTGTTGTAGATATTTGCATGACCGGGGGCGGGGGTTGTAGTTATAAATCGCACGCTAGGTGTTGTAGATATCTGCATGACCGGGGGCGGGGGTTGTAGTTATACATCGCACGCTAGGTGTTGTAGATAATTGCATGACCGGGGGCGGGGGTTGTAGTTATACATCGCACGCTAGGTGTTGTAGATATTTGCATGACCGGGGGCGGGGGTTGTAGTTATACATCGCACGCTAGGTGTTGTAGTTATTTGCATGACCGGGGGCGGGGGTTGTAGTTATAAATCGCACGCTAGTTGTTGTAGATATTTGCATGACCGGGGGCGGGGGTTGTAGTTATACATCGCACGCTAGTTGTTGTAGATATTTGCATGACCGGGGGCGGGGGTTGTAGTTATACATCGCACGCTAGGTGTTGTAGATATTTGCATGATCGGGGGCGGGGGTTGTAGTTATACATTGCACGCTAATTGTTGTAGATATTTGCATGACCGGGGGCGGGGGTTGTAGTTATACATCGCACGCTAGGTGTAGTAGATATTTGCATGACCGGGGGCGGGGGTTGTAGTTATACATCGCACGCTAGTTGTTGTAGATATTTGCATGACCGGGGGCGGGGGTTGTAGTTATACATCGCACGCTAGTTGTTGTAGATATTTGCATGACCGGGGGCGGGGGTTGTAGTTATACATCGCACGCTAGTTGTTGTAGATATTTGCATGACCGGGGGCGGGGGTTGTAGTTATACATCGCACGCTAGGTGTTGTAGATATTTGCATGATCGGGGGCAGGGGTTGTAGTTATACATCGCACGCTAGGTGTTGTAGATATTTGCATGATCGGGGGCGGGGGTTGTAGTTATACATCGCACGCTAGGTGTTGTAGATAATTGCATGACCGGGGGCGGGGGTTGTAGTTATACATCGCACGCTAGGTGTTGTAGATATTTGCATGACCGGGGGCGGGGGTTGTAGTTATACATCGCACGCTAGGTGTTGTAGATATTTGCATGACCGGGGGCGGGGGTTGTAGTTATAAATCGCACGCTAGGTGTTGTAGATATTTGCATGACCGGGGCGGGGGTTGTAGTTATAAATCGCACACTAGGTGTTGTAGATATTTGCATGACCGGGGCGGGGGTTGTAGTTATACATCGCACGCTAGGTGTTGTAGATATTTGCATGACCGGGGGCGGGGGTTGTAGTTATAAATCGCACGCTAGGTGTTGTAGATATTTGCATGACCGGGGGCGGGGGTTATAGTTATACATCGCAAGCTAGGTGTTGTAGATATTTGCATGACCGGGGGCGGGGGTTGTAGTTATACATCGCACGCTAGGTGTTGTAGATATTTGCATGACCGGGGGCGGGGGTTGTAGTTATACATTCCACGCTAGGTGTTGTAGTTATTTGCATGACCGGGGGCGGGGGTTGTAGTTATACATTCCACGCTAGGTGTTGTAGTTATTTGCATGATCGGGGGCGGGGGTTGTAGTTATACATCGCACGCTAGGTGTTGTAGATATTTGCATGACCGGGGGCGTGGGTTGTAGTTATACATCGCACGCTAGTTGTTGTAGATAATTGCATGATCGGGGGCGGGGGTTGTAGTTATACATCGCACGCTAATTGTTATAGATATTTGCATGATCGGGGGCGGGGGTTGTAGTTATACATCGCACGCTAGGTGTTGTAGATAATTGCATGACCGGGGGCGGGGGTTGTAGTTATACATCGCACGCTAGGTGTTGTAGATATTTGCATGATCGGGGGCGGGGGTTGTAGTTATACATCGCACGCTAGGTGTTGTAGTTATTTGCATGATCGGGGGCGGGGGTTGTAGTTATACATCGCACGCTAGGTGTTGTAGATATTTGCATGACCGGGGGCGGGGGTTGTAGTTATACATCGCACGCTAGGTGTTGTAGATATTTGCATGACCGGGGGCGGGGGTTGTAGTTATACATTCCACGCTAGTTGTTGTAGATAATTGCATGATCGGGGGCGGGGGTTGTAGTTATACATCGCACGCTAATTGTTATAGATAATTGCATGATCGGGGGCGGGGGTTGTAGTTATACATCGCACGCTAATTGTTCTAGATATTTGCATGATCGGGGGCGGGGGTTGTAGTTATACATCGCACGCTAGGTGTTGTAGATATTTGCATGACCGGGGGCGGGGGTTGTAGTTATACATCGCACGCTAGTTGTTGTAGATATTTGCATGACCGGGGGCGGGGGTTGTAGTTATACATCGCACGCTAATTGTTATAGATATTTGCATGACCGTGGGCGGGGGTTGTAGTTATACATCGCACGCTAGTTGTTGTAGATAATTGCATGACCGGGGGCGGGGGTTGTAGTTATACATCGCACGCTAGGTGTTGTAGATATTTGCATGACCGGGGGCGGGGGTTGTAGTTATACATCGCACGCTAGTTGTTGTAGATATTTGCATGACCGGGGGCGGGGGTTGTAGTTATACATCGCACGCTAGTTGTTGTAGATATTTGCATGACCGGGGGCGGGGGTTGTAGTTATACATCGCACGCTAGTTGTTGTAGATATTTGCATGACCGGGGGCGGGGGTTGTAGTTATACATCGCACGCTAATTGTTGTAGATATTTGCATGACCGTGGGCGGGGGTTGTAGTTATACATCGCACGCTAGTTGTTGTAGATATTTGCATGACCGGGGGCGGGGGTTGTAGTTATACATCGCACGCTAGTTGTTGTAGATATTTGCATGACCGGGGGCGGGGGTTGTAGTTATACATCGCACGCTAATTGTTGTAGATATTTGCATGACCGGGGGCGGGGGTTGTAGTTATACATCGCACGCTAATTGTTGTAGATATTTGCATGACCGGGGGCGGGGGTTGTAGTTATACATCGCACGCTAATTGTTATAGATATTTGCATGATCGGGGGCGGGGGTTGTAGTTATACATCGCACGCTAATTGTTATAGATATTTGCATGATCGGGGGCGGGGGTTGTAGTTATACATCGCACGCTAATTGTTGTAGATATTTGCATGACCGGGGGCGGGGGTTGTAGTTATACATCGCACGCTAGTTGTTGTAGATATTTGCATGACCGGGGGCGGGGGTTGTAGTTATACATCGCACGCTAATTGTTATAGATATTTGCATGACCGTGGGCGGGGGTTGTAGTTATACATCGCACGCTAGTTGTTGTAGATAATTGCATGACCGGGGGCGGGGGTTGTAGTTATACATCGCACGCTAGGTGTTGTAGATATTTGCATGACCGGGGGCGGGGGTTGTAGTTATACATCGCACGCTAATTGTTATAGATATTTGCATGACCGGGGGCGGGGGTTGTAGTTATACATCGCACGCTAGGTGTTGTAGATATTTGCATGACCGGGGGCGGGGGTTGTAGTTATACATCGCACGCTAGTTGTTGTAGATATTTGCATGACCGTGGGCGGGGGTTGTAGTTATACATCGCACGCTAGTTGTTGTAGATATTTGCATGACCGGGGGCGGGGGTTGTAGTTATACATCGCACGCTAATTGTTATAGATATTTGCATGATCGGGGGCGGGGGTTGTAGTTATACATCGCACGCTAGTTGTTGTAGATATTTGCATGACCGTGGGCGGGGGTTGTAGTTATACATCGCACGCTAGTTGTTGTAGATATTTGCATGACCGGGGGCGGGGGTTGTAGTTATACATCGCACGCTAGTTGTTGTAGATATTTGCATGACCGGGGGCGGGGGTTGTAGTTATACATCGCACGCTAATTGTTATAGATATTTGCATGACCGTGGGCGGGGGTTGTAGTTATACATCGCACGTTAGTTGTTGTAGATATTTGCATGACCGGGGGCGGGGGTTGTAGTTATACATCGCACGCTAGTTGTTGTAGATATTTGCATGACCGGGGGCGGGGGTTGTAGTTATACATCGCACGCTAGTTGTTGTAGATATTTGCATGACCGTGGGCGGGGGTTGTAGTTATACATCGCACGTTAGTTGTTGTAGATATTTGCATGACCGTGGGCGGGGGTTGTAGTTATACATCGCACGCTAGGTGTTGTAGATATTTGCATGACCGGGGGCGGGGGTTGTAGTTATACATCGCACGCTAGGTGTTGTAGATATTTGCATGACCGGGGGCGGGGGTGGTAGTTATACATCGCACGCTAGGTGTTGTAGATATTTGCATGACCGGGGGCGGGGGTTGTAGTTATACATCGCACGCTAGGTGTTGTAGATATTTGCATGACCGGGGGCGGGGGTTGTAGTTATACATCGCACGCTAATTGTTATAGATATTTGCATGATCGGGGGCGGGGGTTGTAGTTATACATCGCACGCTAGGTGTTGTAGATATTTGCATGATCGGGGGCGGGGGTTGTAGTTATACATCGCACGCTAGGTGTTGTAGATATTTGCATGATCGGGGGCGGGGGTTGTAGTTATACATTGCACGCTAGGTGTTGTAGATATCTGCATGATCGGGGGCGGGGGTTGTAGTTATACATCGCACGCTAGGTGTTGTAGATATTTGCATGATCGGGGGCGGGGGTTGTAGTTATACATCGCAAGCTAGGTGTTGTAGATATTTGCATGATCGGGGGCGGGGGTTGTAGTTATACATCGCACGCTAGGTGTTGTAGATATTTGTATTGAAGGGTTATTTCATGCAACACAAGCTAGATGTGGTAGATATTTGAATTGGCGGGTTAATTCATACAATACAAGCTAGGTGTGGTAGATATTTGAATTGGCGGGTTAATTCCTACAATACAAGCTAGGTGTGGTAGATATTTGAATTGGAGGGTTAATTCATACAATACAAGCTAGATGTGGTAGATATTTGAATTGGCGGGTTAATTCATACAATACAAGCTAGGTGTGGTAGATATTTGAATTGGAGGGTTAATTCATACAATACAAGCTAGATGTGGTAGATATTTGAATTGGCGGGTTAATTCATACAATACAAGCTAGGTGTGGTAGATATTTGAATTGGAGGGTTAATTCATACAATACAAGCTAGGTGTGGTAGATATTTGAATTGGAGGGTTAATTCATACAATACAAGCTAGGTGTGGTAGATATTTGAATTGGAGGGTAAATTCATACAATACAAGCTAGGTGTGGTAGATATTTATTGATGAATTAAACACACGCTCGACGTGGTTGATATTTGCTTTGGTTTGTGAATGAATTAACAAGCAATTGATATGGTTGATATGCGCATTGTAGGGTTCATTCATACAATACAAGCTAGGTGTGGTAGATATTTATTAATGAATTAAACACAAGCTCGACGTGGTTGATATTTGCTTTGGTTTGTGAATGAATTAACAAGTACTTTATATGGTTGATATGCGCATTGTAGGGTTCATTCATACAATACGAGCTGGGTGTGGTAGACTTTAGTATGAGAGGGATAATACATACAATTCAAACCATGGTTAATACATATTATACACAAAAGGTGTATTAGATACATATAATGGAGTGATAGGGTGAAGATATTTGTATGTGAGGGTGAAGATACTTGTATAGGAGTGGGAATATATTCATATTGGATGGTAAACTATTGTTCCACACGCAATGTGCAGAAGATATTTGTAAAGAACGGTTTTTAAATACAACACAGTGATTTAACTTTTGAAGAGTCTTCATTCTTTTGTGTTCTATGTCTTTGGCGTTGCCCATTGCCACTAAACCGGGTTTATGTTTAAACTTTTTTGCTACTGAGCATGTTTCTGTAGCTTTTTGCATATTTATTCATAGTTACTTTACATTCAATGAAGCTAAATTACAGAAACACGTTAAACAATCACATAAATCCCCCCAAAAAATACATTATTGTAGGCTCTTATAAAACAAATAAAGTGAGCCCAATTCCCCAGGAACATTCTGTCCAAATAAAAATAATATAAACTTCGATGCTTCAATACGAAATCGTGATCTGTATGGAGAAAATCTACGCCACAAATGGCAAGAACGACTGTTATTTTGCAGTCTTGAAGATTTAAAAAAAAACTAACTGACCGAAAAAATGTGACTTTCCTCTATTGTTTCCAGATAAGGAGAATAACGAAAAGGAGCGGAATTACCCCCAAATGTTAATGAGGATGCATCAAAAGAAGCACAAAATTGCTTTCTGCTTTTCAACTCTTTTACTGATAATTTGCATTCATCTGAATTTAATACAATTCAATAAGCACTTTAACTTGGAAAAAGCATTTTAAACCACAGGAAGAGTTCTTTTTTTCCATCAGTGAAGCGACGGGAACTGTTATTTAATAGCAATGTTGAATAAAAGGCAATAATTGAGCACGGAATTCATACAAAACCAGCATTTCTTAGAACATCTAAATGACAGGATTTATTGTCTTTGTTCTGATAAAATAGAAATTATTTTGGCGACGTAAAAACGTTTGCAAAGGTTACTTTTTTATTGTTTAAAGATAAAAAAGTATGCTTTGTAGCGTCTGTTCAGATATACATAAACAATATCAGAATATATGGGGCCAGTTTGCACATGCAAGCCATCAAATGAGCCAAAAGCCAGTATTGGATAAATGTTGACCAATCAATCAACATTTCGATAAACTTTAATCAAACGAAAATGAATCGGTTTTCATATAATTGGCTGCTGGCGCTTTTCTAATCGATCCTGGACAAATACAAGAAGAGTACTTGACTAAAATATATTGAATCTATTTATCAAGGAGTTAAGCATACAAAAACACTCCACTCTTTCACCCTTAAAGTCTGTTAATATTTTAGAAATTCCAAAAACCAGACAATGCTTTATAAAAAAATATAATATTAATGTTCAAAGCGGCAATGAAAGATGCAAATAATGTTATAGCTTATCTGGTGATTTGATTAATTAAATTTCACCGTGCAACATTTCTGTTTAAAAATTGTCTACAGAAAACTTGTTGAATCGTGTTAAGCTAGATAAAGATGACGTATTATTTTTATTCATATTAATTACTCAAAAACACTTGAATAATAAGTATCATGGAATATGATTGATGACAGCTATTGGAAGGTTTGTGTGATGAAAAAAAAAATATTTGTAAATGTTCTATTTTCAATTTCGCTTTACAATGACAAATTGAATTACTCTCATTATAAACCAGAATAATCAGAAACGTTATTTATGCTTCGCAATACATTACGCGAATACCAAGAACCTCGTGCATAAACGAACAGATATAGGCTAGCTGATTAATGTTCCTGTCCCCGATTTTAATAAAACCACAAATTTCTTTTCCTAAATTGGCGAAAAAGACAAATCTGTTAGCAAATCTTGTATCCCGAAATAAGAAACTTAGAAAAAGGTTTAACTTAATTCAAAGTAACAAACACATAGTCCTTATTTCGAAAAAAAAACATACCGACTTCAATATCTATTTAAGCCTCCAAACGGAGTATTTGTTGATTGTTTCTGTTTAATTACGCATTTTGTGTACACATTTTTTTTTCGAATTTCCATCGAGCTTTCGAATTAATGCAGTTCGTGTATTTTCTTATTGTTGTATAATTTAAACATAACAGCATGAAATACAAACCTCAAAAATCAGAGTGCACTGTGATCTACATAAATTAAACTTTACTCGAGATTAGATTTGTATATCAAATAAAGACAAGGGAGTCGGGATTCATCAGATTCTAAATCTTAAACAGCCAATCGATAGAGTTAGGTTTGTTCTTTTGGCGTTTACCGCATAGGCATTAATTTGTGATCATTTTTTAAAAAGGGAAAATTCAATCCAAGAACAAATGTATGAGTATTCCTTGTATTCATGGGCGGGTTACTGGTAAGCTATTACTTGTCCTGTCTTCTTCTGGCCATGTATAGGCTGTGTCGTTAAACAAAATATTGGAATCAGTTTGTTTTTTGTGCCTGCCTCAGTTGTTCCAATGGATACAGCGTAGTTGCCGTGGTGAAGATCTTTCCAGTAAGTTAATATGCCCCGGCCCTGACACCCATTTTTAATGAATCAACATGGGAATTCGACAGAGGGTCACCTATGGAACCTATAGATTAGTGTGGAATTACTTTGAAATGTGGCCAGTAGTTTCTGAAGAGAAGATTTTCAAAGT
Organism: Mya arenaria; assembly: GCF_026914265.1. Lineage (NCBI taxonomy): Eukaryota > Metazoa > Mollusca > Bivalvia > Myida > Myidae > Mya > Mya arenaria. The sequence goes on from NC_069135.1 coordinate 43,170,455, forward strand.
TGTTTTTTTCATTTAGACATATAATGAAATGTAGCCCCGTCCCTGGTGGCCAGAAGTCGGCATGGAACCACTTTGATTGAAACAATCTTGAAGAGGACCACCAAAGGAACATTCATGCGAGGTTGAGTTGAAATTGTCTCAGCGGTTTAGGAAAAGAAGTTTTTGGAAGGAAATGTTGACGACGGATGACGATCGGACGACGACTTTCGACAGACAATTACCTTATCACAATAGCTCACGCTGAGCACTTTCTTCTAAGTTGTGCTTAAAATATACAAAAGTGCTCTGGGGAAAAATCCTATAATCATTTGTCATGTTGTGTCTATATATGAGTTTTGCTTGAGTTATAGCGCTAAAGTTGGCTTAGTTTCAAGTGTTCCTTTTTGAGATTTTTGAGGGGTTTTGCCATGTTTGGGATGTTTTTAACAAATGAACACAGGCACAATCCGATAAATTCGTTTAGCCTGATCAATTTGGAAAAATAAACTTAAAACATAACAATTGAGCAATTTAGGCACTTTAAAATATTATTAACCGGTCTTCAAAATTTACACTCTGTAAGTATTTATTTTTCAAAAACAATCTGTATTTTTCTTGAATCTATACGTCTAACCATATCTAGTTTGGCATACAATGCCACACTGCCCTTAAGTCGCTAGTCTATGAAGCGTGAGAACCAATCGTCCACTGAATCATATCCCTCTGAAGATTAATTTGCCAATACTAAACGAGGTGATTATGCAGTGAAAGAATTAATGATTTACGCCCAAGTATAATTAGATTTTGATTAACGGAAAAATATGATTAGCAGAGTGTTACCTTATTTCATTATATTCATCCAGATCAAAACACAATAAGATTAAATTCTTTGCCTAAATCTTTGTTTTAGGAGATTTTTAAGAGAATTATTGGTCGTTGACGACGAAATCAAAAGTACGATTATAGATCAAAGGGCATGCCTTTGTATTTTGCAGATCCGTTTTTCCCATGACATGCATTTGCACATTGTTATTAGGGATTGATTGCACATCTTCGTGTGCTCAGTCTTCTCTTCAATCGCAGTTGCGCAAGCCAACAAATCTATGAGGCGCACTAGGCTTTTAAGGGAACATTTTCAAGCTTATGTGTCTGCATTCATAAAGGAAAATCATAAATAAAACAAACGCAGCCAATCCCTATAAAAAGGAATGTGTCCAACTGCTCACCTTACAATTTAAATCTTGAATGTTGGCAATAAAGCTTTTTCTACATAGTTTGTATTCATGGATTATTAGAAGTGATTTATTTGTTGTGTCGTCGACAAGTGCATAATTGTAACCACTCTTTGAATCGATGGATTGAAACGCGACAATGCAACATACTGATTATGTTCATGAATCTTTTTCGTTATTTGCCTATTAATATGTTCATGAATTTCCAGCATTTACTTTAACCTCCTTTGAAAGCATTGTACATTTGCGTATTAGAAGCCGTAATGCAGTTATGATGAAAATACCCAATGTTTCAAACACTATCGTGAGTATACCCGAACTAATTTCACGATCAACATTTCGGTCGACTTCGTTTGACTTGTGCTTGGAGAAGATACAGAGGTATGTAGTAAAACTTGAAGCCGACAATAAAGGCGCATTCATAGACAATGTCTGATTCTCGAGCCAATAAATTCCATTCATAATTGGAATATAATCGTACTTAACACTCGAATAGTTACGGGACAATTTCGCATACCTTTAACACTCATAATATCATAAGTAAAAGAGGTCATTCCACGTGTAGCAATAGGTTCAGGACTATTTATTGCTGAATTAAATATATGTTATTTGTAACCAAAACGCTGCATTCAACACGAAGTCGTCTAATGCGTTTAAACTGTATATGTAAAAATATAATTGTCGAAGTGTTTAAAATATGCAGTTAAGATATCTAAATAGCTCTTCGGACAATTTGTCATTAACAGTATGAAACTGTTTAGTTTCAAGAAACCATTTGCAACTCAAAATTAGAAAAAAAAAGACAATATGATGTTAAGTTATTGAAAAAGTACTTTCATCGTTTTGCCGTTTGTCTTCCTTGTCTTAAAATATACACATATTATTTGGCCTTTCAGCATTATAGCAAAAATAATATCTTGCCATGCTGCATTACAAAAGGTTAACCACATCGTGTTGGAATTACTGAGAAATACTGGATCATTCTGAATAATCAAAACACAGAAATGAACACTCATTTGTTTTTTTTCCAAGAGCTGATCAAAAATGGCATGTTACAATTCCTACCTTATTTGTCACAGTGCATGTTCTCTGTTACAATCTGAGACATTCCATCAATATTGTGAAAGTTATCAAAGGGCGTTGGACCCTTAAGTAGTGTCAATGTCATCTGGTACATTTGTAAATCTGCAACAGATATGAAAAATATGAAATAATATTATTACAAGAAGTACATTGTTCAAAAAATATAACAGCAAAATGGAAAGACGAATGGCAAGGACCTTGTTTTTTTAGTGGAAACAGCACAAATAGTAAAGGAGTCTCAATTTTATTTCATCCCAAAACCAATATAGAAATAGTTAACAAAGTAGATATCATAGAAGGCAGAATTTTATCACTAGATATTAAACTAAATCAAAACGAAATTACTATAATAAATGTTAATGGACCCAACAATGACGAACCTTTTGTCTTTGATAAGTTAAACTCGTACATGTTAGAAAACAATGAAAAGACATTTATTGTCGGAGGAAATTTTAATACTATTCTTAACTGTACCCTTGATAAAAAGAATGGCAAAATAGACACACATATGAAATGTAGAGAAAGTATACATAACATTATCGATTCTTGCGACCTAATGGATGTGTGGCGATTACTCCATCCTTCCAAACTACAATACACATGGCATTCAAGCAGCAAACCACATATTCATTGCAGACTTGATTATTTTCTTATATCAAAAAATTTATTAAACTGCACAAAAAACTGTACAATAAAACCAGGATTTAAAACTGACCATTTAATTGCAACCTTTACCATGGATATTTTAAAAGTAGAACCCGGTCCAGGATATTTTAAACTAAATAACTCTTTGTTGATGGAAAATGATTATCAGTCTAAAATCAAAGAATGTATCAATGAAACAATAGAATTCAATAAACATGCATATCCAAACTTTTTATGGGAAGTAATAAAAGGCTCAGTTCGAAATACAACGATAAAATATGCTTCTCATAGAAAATTACAGCTTATGTCAAAAGAAAAAAAAACTACTTGATGAAATTGAGCCATGGAGATTGAGCTAGGCAAAACTACCATCGAAAATACTAATAATATAATGGAAAACTTATTGCACAAAAAACAAATGTTGACGAAATTCGCACTAAAACTATCAACGGACATGTTCTTAGATCAAAGGCAACACATGTTGAAAATAATGAAAAAAATACAAGATACTTCGCCAATTTAGAGAAAAAACACTCAGAAAAAAAACAATATACAAACTCAAAATAAATGATGATATCGTGACAGGGACAAAAAACACACTTAGAGAAGAAGTTAAGTTTTATAAAAAGCTTTATAGTAAAGATATTCATTTAAACAAAGAGGTAAGAAAAACATTTCTGAACTCAAATAAAAAACTCTCCAAAAACGAAAGTGATGCTTGTGAAGGTACTCTGTCTACATATAAATGTGAAAACGCACTTAGAGACATGAAAAATAACAAGTCCCGGTTCAGATGGCCTAACGACAGAATTTTATAAAACCTTTTGGAATGACATCAAAACCGTTTTTATAAATGCACTAAACTATTCTTTCCAAACTGGACTTTCAACACCATTACAAAGACAAGGCATAATCATTTTAATACCAAAACCTGATAAAGATTTAGAAAACCTCTCAAACTGGAGACATATAAGCTTACTTAACATCGATTATAAAATAGCGACGAAAGCAATCGGAAACCGAATAAAAAAGGTACTACCACAAATAATTGATTTCGAACAAACAGAATTTATCAAAGGTAGGTTCATAGGAGAAAACGTTCGATTGAATATAGAAGTAATGCAATATCTAGAAGATAATAACTTGCCAGGACTTTTATTCTTTGCCGACTTTCAAAAAGCATTCGATAGCATTGATCATTCATTCATAGTAGATAGTTTAAAAACTTTTAACTTTGGCTCAGATATCTTGCAATGGACTAAATTATTCTATACTAATATACAAAGTTTAATCATAAACAATGGACACTTATCAGATGCATTTGCCATCGAAAAGGGAGTACGACAGGGTTGTCCCCTGTCTTCGATATTATTTATCATTTGCCTACAAATACTATCAGGCCATATAAATCAAAATTCAGATATTAAAGGGATAAAGGTTGGAAACACAGAAATCAGACAATCACTGTTTGCTGATGACGCGACCTACTTTAATGACGGTTCAGAAAAATCGCTTGAATCATTTATTAACACACTAGACTCATTTTCAAAATGTTCTGGTCTAAACCTCAACACGAACAAATCAATAATTATGAGAGTGGGTACATTAAAAAACACAACATTGAAATTGTACAAAAATAAACCTTTCATTTGGACATCAGAATGTTCCACAGCCTTAGGTATAACCTTTTATAATAGTAGACAAAAAACAATAGACGAGAATATTCATAAAAAGATCGAAGAATTCTATAAAACACTTAAACAATGGGAACAAAGAAAACTTACTCTATGGGTAAAATTACTGTGGTGAAAACATATGCATTAACAAAACTTATATATCCATTTACAGTCTTAACAAATCCAAGTAAAAACATAGTTGATAGTATAAAACGAGACATATTCAATTTCCTTTGGGACGGAAAAGCAGACAAGATCAAAAGAGAAATATTATACCAAAAACTAGAAAATGGTGGACAAAAATTAACAAATATTGAAAAATTACTTGAATCATTAAAAGCCGTTTGGGTGAAAAGATATCTAGACGACAGGAACAAAAGTCAATGGAAAATTTTATTTCATAAGAAGCTAATGCCTTACGGAAATGAATTAATATTTGATTGTGAAATAGATGAAACTCTAATAAAGAGAATTTCTAAGAACTGTTCATTTCTACAGGACGTCCTTAAAGCATGGAGTAATATTAAAAAAAATGTATGATATTAATACTTATTTACATGCAAAACAAGTTAAATGGAACAATAAAGATATTTATAGCAGAAACCTAACCATATTCTATTATGAATGGTTTGAAAAGGGCATTAAATATTTTGAACATATATTTGACTATAGAACAAACACATTTTATGACTTCAATCAAATAAGGTACCTTTATGATATAAATGGTAATGATTTCATAAAATATCAAACTCTTATTCGTTCAGTGCCTCAGCATATAGAAATGCAATTAATCAAAGACGGCATAACCCTTACAGAAAACATAACACTAAAAGAAAAGGTTAAAAAATCAGTACAAACAAACAAATTTCTTTACTCAATACTGACCAAAACATCTATCCGTCCAACCTCGGAAATGAAATGGGCAGAAAACATGGAAATCGAAAATGAACAATGAGATTGGAACAAAATATACAGCAATATATACAAATCAACAACAGATACAACCTTGCGGAGTTTTCATTATAAATTTCTTATGAGAATAATACCAACCAACAAACTACTCTATAAGTTTAAACTTGCCGATTGCAGTCTATGCACATTCTGTTACTCGAATGTAAGGTCAATTGAACATTTTATATTGGGAATGTAGTAAAGTACAAGATTTATGGAACAAACTGTGTAAATTTATTGCATCAACGACAATAAATATAAACATAGGTAAACTCGAGGTTCTATTGGGAATAGTAGGTACAAACTCACACACAAATGTTTGTAACTTCCTAATAATATTAATGAAATTTTACATACACTCAGCAAAATGTAACAGTAGAATATTGTCGTTTGATGCATACTTGATGTACCTGAAGCTAAGAATAAAAATAGAAGAACAAATAGCATTTAATCATGACAAATATGAGACCAACAAACAAAAATGGAGAGTTCTTGATATCTCATATGATTTATCTAAAAAACGACATGAGTAGCCACAACAATATTAACCAAAAAGAACCTTTTATAAAAATACAAAAATAATCTTCATAAAGAAGAGACATCACTCTGAAAGTGTGTAAATGCGCGTGCATGAGTTTCTTTTGTGTGGGCGTGGGTGTGTATGTATGAGTGCGAGTGTGCTTGCGTGCATGCGTGTGAGCGTGCGTGTGTGTGTGTGGTGTGTTTGTGTGTGTGTGTATGTGTTTGTTATTTTTTGTAAAATGTATTAAGCATTGAAATGTTTACAAAATATCATTTTCGTTTGCCTTTTATGTCAACATTCGATGTAGAAAATAAATAAGGAAAAAAAATCTGCAACAGAATAGCTGGGGCATACTTTTCAAAATAGTTCGTTAGCCAACAAGCATAACAAGGTTTAAGTAATGTTTTGTTATGTCGCTGTATTTAGACCTTTTCTTTTCACTAAAATACAAATGTCTACAACGGAATACTTCGAGATTATATAACTGAAGGTGTCTGACATTTATCAATAAAGAATACTTTATAAATCATTATCAAAGCCAACATCCAATTGTTTATATCAAATAAAAAGAGCAAAGTGGCTAAGGTTCATTTCATGTAGTTTAACACCGAGTGTCAATCATAGACCGGCAAATTGGAAACACCAGACTAATTATAAGGCCACAGACCAATAACGACTATATATGGGATTTGATACAACTTCCCTTTGCACTTGTTGTCATTGAAAGCAATGTATCAGCAGAAGAAGGAAAATATGTCACCTTTATATAAACAAATAATATCAAGTCAATATTGAATTTAAAATATGTATAATTATATTCCTGCTAAACTTATCTTCATTAAAAATATATTCTAGATACTCTAACCATTAGCAATGAACCATGACAATGCCTTTAATAATTGAATGTATCATTAGTATTCCTTTAGTGTGGACGTGTTAGATAATCATTCTTACATCCAATCAGCATTAAGACATCTTAAGACATAAAGGCATCTTCATAAAGTACTATCCTTTAAGTTCTGTTTGAGCATCCCCAAAACGAATTTATAGCATTTTAAAATCGGCAAAAAAGGAAAATAAGTCGTTCTTCGAGTCAAACTGGCATATAGTAGATCCCCGTTCCATTCACTTTTGATAGTTCAAACAGAAAAATGTGCATTCCAGCGTACGTAATCATTCAAAGCATATCTAACTACATAATACGATGACTAACACACTGTTCTTATTTAAAAACTACTTATTGCTGCTGGCCTTTGTCATTCATTCGTCTTTTGTATAGTGTGTTTATTTTGTTTCATATTTTTGAAACGCTGAAAAATCGTTTATAATATCAATGATATTCATCCTAAAGTCTGCAAAGCGGGATATTTCGTTTGTAGTTGAAAGTGAATTCATTGTGTTTATAAGCAATTATATATATTGTATTTTGTATTTGTCTTGTAAATCATAGTCAAGCGTTAATCTTAATTTCAAAATTATGTCAGTTAAAACATGTTTCGGATATATTTTCAAGTTCGGACAATATATACTAAGAACGTATCCGATATTCCGATGTGAATATTCAAACTCAGTCGTGTTACTAATAAAATGGAGTAAAAATATTTAAGAAACGGATGAACACCAACATTCAAGTGATTATAAGGTAAACATATTTTACTCAATTGTACTTGAAATATTCTTATTTAGAACAGTACGAACTGTTCTGCGTTCCAAATCACTGCATGTGGTGTTCAACTATAAAGTTTTGCTTGAATGCTCTTAAAAGAACAATTTGTAATGGTTTAAAGGTCGTATTTTGCAGATTCAAATGAAGTTAAATCTCTTTGTTTATATGGCATTCTTTAACTTGTCCCGTTGAGAACCAGAAACTAAATTACGTCCTTCCATGACAAATGTTTAGATGTTAATTACTACCCACGTCGGTTACATATTGGTAAAAGCCTTCATGCAAAACGTTTTGTTTGTTTTGGAACGGGTTGGGAAAGAAAAATCATCTACCATGGGAGTTCGTGGAAGAAAGATCCAAACCTCGCTCACGTTAAATATTCTACCCTCGATATGGGATTCCATGGCCGAGGGTGCAAGATAGGTTCATCCCGATCCGAGCGTAGGGTGTTTTGCGGAACCGAGGTTTACCGAGGACAAAAACTTTCCGCGAAAACTTTTTTATGGTGACATTTGAAGCGAGAAATAAATAATTGGCATTCTAAAAATTGCCATAAGACAAGGTTTCTATGATGCTGCAGACGACAGTCTTCAACAAGGGAGGTCATTACAATGCAATGATCATTAAAAAGGAGTTCCATACTGGTGTTTTATCGTTGCCCGTGGGCAAGATAAAAATGTCTAGCATGGTTTAATATTTGGATCTACTTATATTAGGCGGGATAAACATCTGTCTACCACTGTAATCTTTGGAGTTAAGTAATTGTCGTTCAACTGCTGTTTCTAACAGAGTTTAAAGCCTGAATTTCAATTAGTCATCTTCAGAATAAAATATTAGTAGGCAAAAGTTGTAAGCAGAAGTAAAACAAAAAGAGACTTATTTCCTAAAACTCTAATTACATGCAGGTATCATTTGACACAAATTCCTGATTAAGTTTGCATTTTCTGATCAATATTCAACATGGATGCTCGTACTATATAATGATCGACAGTGCTTATTGTTAGCGTCTTTACCTGCTATTGAATCTTTCAACCTGTTCTCGTTTAATTTTCTCTAGTCAGGCGTATTAAATAAGGATATATCAAATTTTGTATAGCTCTATCCTTCAAATTAGCGTTTTTGCTGACATAGTTCAGCAAAAACGCTAATTTGAAGGATAGAGCTATACAAAATATGATATTTACTTATTTATTCCGGGTCAAACTGCAGTACTGATAAACCGATTGCATTTTATTTTGACACCCATTTTAACCAAACCATTCTGGGCAATAATTATCCGATGTTATAAAGTGTCATCGTTTGTACTCGTTAAGTCTTACTGCATGTTTATGATTGAACCCCTTTCTCAACGATCGTTTCGTGCGATCATTTTATTTAGCACGTCTATTATTTGTTTCGAAATAAGTCTTGTAATTGGTCACCTTAGACTTAGCTGGTTTCAAATCACAAATCTATTACAAAATGGACCGAAAATCTACAAACTTGCGTAAAAACATGTTTGATTCTGTTCCAATTGCGCGTTTAACCTTGGTTTCGTACGAATACTATGTACTAAGATTTTCTACGTATATACGTTTCAAAAAGAGGTGTAATTGAAAACAGTTTGAAAGCATTTTGTGGTCGCAATTGTTTCGTCTGAAATATTTTTAGTGAAGCAGATCGAAGATAATTCATTTATTATTGAAGGTACATGGGAAGATGGCATCGATCAGGGAAGAATATGGAACCAAACACAAGAAAAAAAGTATAAACAAATATATTATGATCATTAATGTTAATTTGAGAACTAAGATCAAAGTCGATCAAAGATATAATCTTTATATTTATCTGATAATGTTCATATTTGTTTTTGCAAACGCAAATCTGATATTAATCAAATACATAATTGTACATATCAATGTGAACTGTGGGCAAGAACGGGATACAAAGTGCATAAGAAGGCTTGGTATTGTAATGAATTCTCGTTTTTACACATTTGGTTAATCAATGTATGCACAAAAAAATGAATAACTATCAAATACACCCACAGCATGGGTTGAAAGAATTACTGTAAGTTGTTTTTATTTGAAATAAAAATAAGTAAGTAATTTTTAAAAATGATGTCATTTTCGGGGGGGGGGGCGGGTAAAAGCAGTTGGGCTGCTAAAGTACGCGTATGTGAACTCCTTCGGACTCATCACACTTTTGCCAATCCAACACCTTTTATACCTCGGTAATGACAACAGTCACGCAATTCATACCTTAAATTACCCTAACCTTAGTGATATTTGAGTTTGTAGATAAAGTTGCGGATAGTTTTACATTTTTATAACTATTTACAACTTATAACCATATATACGCTGTTACTGATTTCATATATTAAGATCCGGATTGTTTTGAATAATAACAACTTCTAATCTACTAACACCGCATTTGTCTCTGTACCTAAAGAAAAAATGTAAAAAGGCTGTATCTAAGAAATGTACGCGCTTAAACAAACTAAACTACGTACATGGATTCATCAGCTTTACTTCCGGAATGAAGCCCTGTGGTTATGTGATTGCATCCGGGCTAGAATCAAGTCTCGCGATTTTTGCGGAAAGCTCCGGATATAGAAATAATATCCACAGTTCTAATTTGTATGGCTAGAAAGTCGTGAATATTTCTTTAAAAGGTAGGGTTTTTTTTATATAAACAAGACACAAGGACAGAAAAAGCTCGTTGGACATGTTTTTCATGTTTTATTTATTTCAAAGAATTTTTGTTAGATTCGATATTCTTTTTTGTCTGTTTCTTTTATGCACAAATAAAAGACACGTCTCAAATTAAATGGCGTTTACTGGAAAATCGCGTTGTGCAAACTCTGCAAAAACATATTTTTTCATTGTTTTATGATATGCGTAACATTTGTTATTCAAATTATTACGAATTCATGTTTACACTGATTTCTAGATATTTAAGACCTCCAAATCCGTATATTGGAAGCATGTTCCACCCATGAAAGCTCAAATTCTTATCAGAGAAACATCGAATAACTCAAATTGGAGTAGGAGTACAAGCAATGCTGCGAAATGTTATACAAGCATGCTCACAAACCATCCAATTTCCAAACCTATAAAGATTGCAGGAGCCCATAGTCGAATAAAACAGAAAAAAGTCAGTGTCAAAAAAGAGAAAAACAGATGCAAAACCGTGTAGCCACTTCCGAAGTGGTGTTATCTGCTCTTGATATAAAACGTTAGTTTTCACTTTCCGTCCCAAAATATATCTAATAAAATAACTACATTTTAACACTTTATACGTGGTCACAAGATCTGATCATCATCACATGATATTTGTCCGTCAGTGATTACTGTACAGGAAAGGGAAGTAAACGCTACATTGTGTGATCGTTTGTTATAATACCATATCAGGGTTCTTAATTAAGGCAAACTGACCATAAACACAATGAAAAGGTTGGTAAAAAGTTCTCACAGTATTCTTAAGCAATTCATTCAAATATACTTTATGTATAGACATGATATTCTGAGAAAAATATAATATTCTTTTCGATTGACTTTTATTATGCTTGCTAAATAGTCCTGAAATGCGAAAGTTTTTAAAGTAATCGACTCCCTGTGTCATCTTCATTTCCATTAACTTGATTACTTGATATATTTCATGGTTTGCACATGCAACCAACCCACACACATGCGAACTCTTAATAAGGATTCTAACAATTATCCGGATATTTGGTAACATATATCCTACATTTTACTTGAAATTTGACAATTAAATCATTCGTATAGACGTTGAAGGTTAAGTCTTCCAAAGTCTTCTTTAAGTCTGGGACAAGAGCGAAGTTAATGTTAAAATTTCTCATATAACTAATCGGCACAACAGAACGAAATTTTAAAAGCATAAAAGCATTCCGCCTTGAATATTCGCGTTGTCATTATAGACAGGCTTAACCAAGGGGCATGTGATATATGACGACGTGACCAACGAAGCTAACGCACACCACAATATCAACAAAAATGACGACGACATCCTCGACTGTTGTCTTTTTCCAAAGACAGATGAAGCATTATTATATAAATGAAACCATACAAGAGAGTCACAATATACATAAGCAAGCAATGCGCTTAAGAGAGTATATTCTTAGAAAAACAACTCATACTAAAGTAAAGCTGTTTATTAACATGACATGTTCTATCTATCTTAGAATACAATAAATAGAACAATTTCGTTCATGCTTTTCGATGAAATATGGTGTTTTATCAGTGAAATAACAACAATAAAAATATCAATTTGACATTTTTAATTCAAACTAAGGATTGAAAATATAAATTTTTAAAACTACGTAGTTACTTTCTCTTTATCAAAACTAAACAAGTCACTTTTGAACAAAAGATTATTGCCAACCAAAATATTTTGAAATCTAAAGAAGATTCATCATATATAATTATGTATCTTAAAACATACAAGATCCTTCATTTTTTTAACAGCTAAACAAACAAAATTTCGTGACAATTTTAACTTTAAGTTTGCTTACATTTTACACTAATTGAAGGACGGGACAAAGGGATTTGAAATCACTTGATCTATTTTTCTAGTACTCTAGTTAAGCGAAAAATAAATTCAATGTAAATATATAAACCACATATTATAGATATTATAGCTATATCAATATGTTTTCCAACACAAACTATTGACCTTTTATTTTAAATATTTAGGTTTGTCAAGTTCCATATAAAGGCATCCAAAATACTACAGGGGCCAATGTTAGTCGTTAAAAGGTGGTAAAATAAAATAATATAATTTGTACGGCCTAAAATGAGAAATGGTATTTTAATGGAGTTCTCAATAGTCTGACCTCACGTGAAATATAAAAGCGATTTGATATGTCTCAAGAGAGATGTAATACTTTATTTGTTTAAAGTTCGAAAGATTCATGTCGATGAAGGTTGTTGTAAACGTGTTGTACATCATTACTGCCAAACGAAACGTTAAATTGTGCAAATACATTTTAATACTTCCCAGCTTTCTTATTTGTCAAGTCCGTTACTTTCATTTACGCAAGGGAACCGTAAAGTTGCCATGTGTTTTTAAGAGTGTGTCTTCAAAATGTGTCATACATGAAAACATTACAGTAGTTTTAAACGCGATGTAAATAAACCTCTGAAAACACAATAGAACTTACAGTGGGACCAGATACCTTAATTTGCTTATTTTAACTTTTTAAAGGCACATAAGACACTCAATGATCGACACACACTTTCACATTATAAGAAAAATATTAAGACTCCGTCATTAATCAAAGACTATGCTGAAGTCACTACAACTTGAATACCATTTGTTTAGAATAGAGAATCAGAGGGGGAAAAATAAGCTGCTTGCATTTTTAATGTTACGTACTTTTAGTATTATTTTAGTTTAACGTTGACATTATCCTCCGGTAGCTGCAATTTTGAATTTGCTGACTATTTATACGTAAATTTGCATTTAATATACGCAGCTGACTGATCACTTTCATATACGCAGCCGGGCGACAACTTTTATAATACAGCCCGGCGACCACTTATATACACACAGCCGGGCTACCACTTATATATACGCAGCCGGGCGACCACTTTGATATACGCAGCCGGTCGACTTAACTGATATAGGCAGGCGAGTGAGCACTTGAATATACGCAGTCGAGCGCCCACTTTAAAATACGCAGCTGGTCGACTACATAAATAAAGGAAGGCGAGCGACCACTTTAATATACGCAGTCGAGCGACCACTTTAATATACGCAGTCGAATGACCACTTTAATATAAGCAGCTGGTCGACTAATAAATATAGGCAGGCGAGCTACAACTTAAATATACGCAGCCGAGCGACAACATTAGTATATGCAGCCAGTCCACTTCATAAATATACGTCGTTGAGCGATCACTTGATTATTCGCAGCCGTTTTGCCACCTTTATATGAGATATTCATACTAAATAATGTTCGTCTTAGTGTTACAACTTAAATTTCCTTTACTGGCACATCCTCCATTTAAATCAAGTAATCCAATAACGCATGATTGATGAAGTAACCAAAGTACAATGTGTACGGCAAAGTTTGAAAAACACCTTTATTTTATTGGACAACTTATTATTTTTAACATTGGATACTGTTCGTTGTTGCGTAGAAGAGTTGAAGACATCTAGGCATCATGATCCCAAAAAAATATTACGAAAGGTTCAAGTGTGCAAGGGCATATAAAATCGGTAACCTTTCTTATGAGAAGAATAAAGATTCAATTGTGCAAGGGCATATAAAATAGGTAACGTTTCTTATGAGAAGAATAAAGATTCAAGAGTGCAAGGGCATATAAAATCGGTAACGTTTCTTATGAGAAGAATAAAGATTCAAGTGTGCAAGGGCATATAAAATAGGTAACGTTTCTTATGAGAAGAATAAAGATTCAAGAGTGCAAGGGCATATAAAATCGGTAACGTTTCTTATGAGAAGAATAAAGATTCAAGTGTGCAAGGGCATATAAAATCGGTAACGTTTCTTATGAGAAGAATAAAGATTCAAGAGTGCAAGGGCATATAAAATCGGTAACGTTTCTTATGAGAAGAATAAAGATTCAAGTGTGCAAGGGCATATAAAATCGGTAACGTTTCTTATGAGAAGAATAAAGATTCAAGAGTGCAAGGGCATATAAAATCGGTAACGTTTCTTATGAGAAGAATAAAGATTCAAGAGTGCAAGGGCATATAAAATCGGTAACGTTTCTTATGAGAAGAATAAAGATTCAAGTGTGCAAGGGCATATAAAATCGGTAACGTTTCTTATGAGAAGAATAAAGATTCAAGAGTGCAAGGGCATATAAAATCGGTAACGTTTCTTATGAGAAGAATAAAGATTCAAGTGTGCAAGGGCATATAAAATCGGTAACGTTTCTTATGAGAAGAATAAAGATTCAAGAGTGCATGGGCATATAAAATCGGTAACGTTTCTTATGAGAAGAATAAAGATTCAAGAGTGCAAGGGCATATAAAATCGGTAACGTTTCTTATGAGAAGAATAAAGATTCAAGTGTGCAAGGGCATATAAAATCGGTAACGTTCCTTATGAGAAGAATAAAGATTCAAGAGTGCAAGGGCATATAAAATCGGTAACGTTTCTTATGAGAAGAATAAAGATTCAAGTGTGCAAGGGCATATAAAATCGGTAACGTTTCTTATGAGAAGAATAAAGATTCAAGTGTGCAAGGGCATATAAAATAGGTAACGTTTCTTATGAGAAGAATAAAGATTCAAGTGTGCAAGGGCATATAAAATCGGTAACGTTTCTTATGAGAAGAATTAAGATTCAAGAGTGCAAGGGCATATAAAATCGGTAACGTTTCTTATGAGAAGAATAAAGATTCAAGTGTGCAAGGGCATATAAAATCGGTAACGTTTCTTATGAGAAGAATAAAGATTCAAGAGTGCAAGGGCATATAAAATCGGTAACGTTTCTTATGAGAAGAATAATGAAGCGTGGGATTGTACAACAGAAATAAGACATATCATAACAGAAGCGTACATAGTATACCAGAAGCCGGACATAGAAGAAGAGAAGTGAGACATAGAAAAACAGAAGCATATGATTCATGGAATAACACAAGTGAGTCAGTGAAAAAAAGAAACGATTACAGAAGTAAAAAAATAGTACAAGCCTCAGCGCTTCCTTGTCAATTCATTCGTGATGTTTGGTTATGCATATCACTTGTCGTTCAAACCCATACGACAAACTTTCAGTTCAATTATCCTTTCGTTAATCATTCTGGCTCCTTTTAAGTGTGACTTTTTATCGTGTCTGTCGATATAATAAGATTAAAGAAAACAAGTGTAGAAAATACAAAAAAATGCCAATAATAAGTCTGCAATCAACTACTCTTTCACAAAAATGTCAATTAAAGACCCGAGCGGAAAGGTGGGGAATTTGAGATTGGGTTCATGACAGATTGTTTGACTGTTTGTTCTATTTAGGAGCCAATAAGACACATACTGAAAATTGGGAACGCGTTTTATTTCGGAGACAGGAGAATTTTATCGGTCAGTATACTTCGTGCAAAGCGTTTTGTAAATCTAAGAAAATAAGGTCAATTTCGGCGTTAATTTCAAAATAAAACTTACCCTTCAAGTGGTTCAAGTTCTAATTGCCAAAGTAAAATAATGAGTTAATGAGCAGCGCGAAAGGGCTTACAAATGGACAAAACACGTTAAAAGAACATTTATATAAGGCATAAATCAACTGTATTTCCATTTCAGATCTGTTATGGTGTTAAAGGTTTTACAATGAACCTAAGGTTTATTAGAATATTCGTCCGATAATTCAAAACAAGCATACCGATCTAGTGGCATCGGTTGGCTCGGTAGATATGACTAATTATTTCAACAAACTTAAAATATCGACCATTCAAGGCATTTTCATTTGTGAACTTTAAATATAATTTTATAAAATAATGCTTTCGTGTAAACATTTAATAATTTGGATTACAGACTGCAGTGTTGCAATTTTCACCTTAATCGTCACTGCATTTGATTTGTACATCCAGGAAATCCTTCTCAACATAATGCATTGTCTTAGTGCTTTTTATTAGACAAAATTCAACTTGTCTAGAAATTAACTAAGTTGATAGACAGATCATTGTGTCCAGAGATTAGTAAACACCACGTTCAACTAAATAAGCCGATGAGATTTACTCGAAATAAATAACTTCACTCAATAGATATTAGGGATGAGGCGGTCAGTGGAAAAACAGTCCACTTGGGGATAAGCCAGTTTTCAAAATCTCCAACTCACACTTGTCCATTGCCAACATATTGCAATCATACAGTACATACTATTGTGTATAACGGTTCTTTCTGTTTTTCCATTAGTAACTTCTTACTTAATTGTGTATGGGATTGTGATTTATCTCATTCACTTGACGCTTTCTTGTTTAATGTTCGGTTTGAGAAATAAATATATACATATTCTGCATATATAAATTACAGTCCTTCTACCCGTTGATAGTACCCTTACGCCCATCATGTGATTTCAATCTCACACATGTCGATTGTTAACCAATTGTAATCATGCATGACCTTACTTGTTGTATAAATGTTCCCGCCTTTCTTTATTGAATAGCATCTTAATCGTTTTTGTACACTATCTTAAGTTTAAAGCCAAACAGAATATGCTTTACATAAACTCTCTGCTTTTTCAAACTTAAACCTTATTTTATTTTATATGCTACACCTGATAACAAATCATACGGAAAATATGGTAGCGATGTCTGACATCTAAAAACAATGTTAACCTCCTTGAAAGAACACTGAAGGACCAATGGGGATACAGATAACAGATCAAAGTCCTTTTTGTCACGGCGGAGGTCTTTTTGACAACGGCGTACGTTGATAGTGCTAATTAATTTGACACAATCAACCATCAAGGAGACATATTTTGATGAAAGACAAGAGCTAAAGGCCACTGCTTATACTTTGACACTCCTGTCAGCGATAATTTAAGCAAGATGTTCTATTAAGACTTTGTGGGACAGAATTAAGTATCATTGGCATTGCTGAAATGACGTAAATGGAAATTTGGAGCAGTGAGGCGAAACATGGTTGATAGACTTCACGTGTTTTCTCGATGATCCGACTATGGGAAAATGTGAATGAAAGTTCTTTGCAAATGAAGGCATTAACAGAGAACAAATACCGCCGTGTCCCATCAGGGCTTATTTCCGGTCACATATCAGATAAATGTAGTCATTGATAGAAACTTTTTGTGAAACTCAGTCGAGGAAAAACATATGCATGTAACAAAACCTAAACGTCCATTTATTTTCATGAGCATAAGACCAAGCAGTATCTAGCAGATAATAATTATTAAACCGAAATGTGTAAACTCAATGCTGGTATAGTTCAATATTTAATAATGTTACTAACGCATTTTAGGCATATCGAGCATTTCTTGCACATTTTAGATAATTAATAATATATAATCAATAATAGAGCCATAATATGATAGTTTGATCATGTTTAATGTACTTGATTTAATAGTATATAAAATTTATGTTCATTATTCATATGCATAAGCATAATATTAACATGCAAACTATAATACACGGATTCAAGTTTGTTATGTTTTATGTCTGAAAGATTTATTCCTAGCGGATCAAATATAGAATAATGACCCCAAATGTTTCATCAAACCAGAAATAAAGTTTTAAACAGCAACCTCGGTATATTTGCAAATGGGCCTTAACGTCAATATTAGGTGGAGCACAGTCAATGCCCAATTGATCTAGCTAGATTGGTACTCTGAGTTCATAACTCAAGCAACAATATTAATCACGTCATTTGACGAATATGACATTTTTAAGTTTATGTCTCTACTGAAATGAAAGATTTAAAAAATAAAACATAGTTCAATCTCAGTTAGATTATTAAGAAGCATTGACTTTATCGGGTACATATAATAGCATTTAAAAGTAAAATGTCAAAACTATCCTCGATATAGTTAATTAATTTACAGGAAGTAACAAATGAAAGTATCAGACTATCTATAATTTATGTATAAGCTTATTAGATCTGTGATAGTAATGATCATATACCAAGTAAATGAAAAAAAAAAACAATTTGAAATACTTCAGTTTAAAACGATATAAATATCTGGAATACTATAATTGCAATTGTAATTTGTAAGTTTGATTCAGTCTAACAAGTTGTCAAAATATATATCGTAAAATCAGTATCTCACCTTTAGCTTTCAATTTGTTAATTTTTCAGCAATACTCCAACAGCGGCAGTCATACGGCGAATTAGGACAAACACAAAAAATACAAATGGTACATACATTAACATGATATGGTTAAGGCACACAATTCTTGCTTAAACAATGCTCGAAAGAAAATGATTAAGAAATAATGATAAGACTGAGTTGTGTAAAATTGAAAATACTCGTAAGACTTGAATTTATAACAAAATACAAGAAAATTTCATAATGGAATTAGATATTATTCGGGCTAGCTTCAGATGATTACACTATAATTGCAACGTGACCCGATGTATAAATAAATAAAGTTTTTTCAGATAACGAATTATATAAGTAAAATCAATTTACATATCTAACCATGTTAAAAAGAATCCAGACGCTGGTCGAAAACGAAAGTTTGTCTAGGACTTTTAACATGGCGTTATTCAATTAAAAAATAAACGATATCTCGGTGTGTAATAAAAATAACACTTTTTACATAATTTACAAATATAACAGACATAAATCAATAATATGCGCTGCAATGTATATATTAAGTGAGGTTGCCAGTAAAGAAATTGATATTAATCATCGGTTAACAGGCTAAGGATGATTTATGGTCACCTGTACCAGCAAATGACAAACAACAGCTATATATATAAAAAAACTTCCAATATTCAATATATCAACCTTTAATGTGTCCGCATCCAATGCTTAATCGATTCAAATGTTTTACAAGTACTAAATACCGTATTTACTTTCTTAAACAGAAAGTTTGTTTAATTTATCAATGTATATGCATATTACATTACATAACGAACACTGTCACTTTTCTGCTTTTTAGATACGAAGACGGCTTGAATAAAAACATATTATTTTAGTATATTAAATGAATTTTATAATGAGTAATTTGAAGATATTTATATGAGTATAACAATTATTCATAAAGTCTATTTTGTATATACTGGCTAATTGATTTACTAAATACTAGCTTACAATTAAACAATAAACATGGATAATTGTATTATTCAGATTAGCACTGACTGCTTAAGACAAGTGCTACATACTAATCTATAATATTGTTAACGTGATAAAGCTATAAATGCAACATTTGACAGTTTTCGTAATCCAGTCTTATTTTGGCTAGACATACATGGTATCTTCAAGTTATATTCATCAATGTATTATTCTCATAAATTATTGAATAGGGTACAATCACATCGAATTTATCACTTACATATAATTTTCTATCATTGTATGGACTACTAGTGTTTCTATGCCATCTACCGGTTTCTATAGCAAGGTGATGTTAATATGTTCGTAATCTTCTTAATGCTATTCTATGCTCTGGGAGGATGACTGCATTTAGTTAAAGAAAATCAATACATACTGATGCCTATTTACAATAATATAAAAATCATGTGGTTATTGTCAAGTCACCACTCTATTGCCCAAAACGCCGGTCATTCAACCATTTACTTCCAATAACTCTGAATAAAAAAGAAAGAAAACACATTCTTAGCACGATATATAAATAATGATCCGTTTTACCGGAGAATAATGATTTCAATGAGATGTATCGCGATTAATATCACATTAGTAATTTACCCACAAACCGCTAGAGGCTGTATTCTTGACTGGTCATAAGGTTGAATTAACAAAACGATTGTGACAAAAATATTTCTATACATTGTGTAGTGCATTTGTAGAGGCTTTTACAACTTTAAGATACCTTTCAGTAAAGTAACAAACACAAACATTACATTGCTTAAGTGATAGTTATTGTGTTTTGTCAAGCAATCGAACAAACATCATTTATACTAAGGCAATACAAGGATTTATCACACCACAAGTTGACGAACTACTTTAGTTAAAACAGCTTTACAAAGATAAGTGGGGTGATATCACGAACGTCGTCACGTCAGTCCGACCGTCTGGTTTTTGGCCGGTTCATATCATTCCCATTAATAGTAGGATTTTTAGATTATATAGCAGAAGTGACCATCATTATTCGAGGACATGTCACGCACAAGCCCCGTGTCCATACCTTAAAGATCAATATCACAGCAACATTCTCATCTAAGAATATGTTGCTTTTTAAGCATAACTGATCATAGTTCTTGTCCGGTTCATTTTTTTTGTCAAATAAGATTGGATTTTTCAATTATATAGCCAAAGTGACCACCATAGCATAAAGATCTATTGAACATTAGACCTGTGTTAATATATTCAAGTTCAAAGTCACAGCCACCTTGTAATCTTGAATAATTCGTTAGTCCGTCCAGTTTCTGTCCGGCAGAAGAAAGCACCATAGCATGAAGATTCGTCGCGTACTACTTTTAAGGTCAGGGTCACAACAACCTTCTGGAATTTGTTCGGTTCCTCGGTCCGTTCCATTGATGTCCGGACCATATCCTTCTTATTCATGGTCGGATTTAAATATTGAACACCATAGCATGAGATTGTGTCACCAACAAGTCATTTTTTCTATCTTTAAGGTCAAGCTAATCAAACCTTCTGAACTTTGTAAAGTTTGCTATATAAGCCTTACTTATGAAAGTTCGTTTCTGGTCCATATATTTCTCATTCTTGGTCGGATATTTAAATTATTAGGCAGAAGTGACTTCCATAATTTGATGACGTGTCGCCCATAAAACCGGTGGCCTTCGAGGTCAAGATCACTGCAAACTGCCGAAATTAGATTGGCTTTAAAAACTTTACTGGAAATATATTGTGTCCGGTTCATATCTTTTTCATATACTGTTAGACTTGAATTAATTGGGAGAAGTGCCCAACATTGTTTGAAGACGTGGTGTGCACAAGACTCGTGTACACACATTTCAGGTTGAGGTCAAAACAACCTTTCGAACAAAGTATTGTTTTCTATATAAGCCTCACCTTTGATTGTTACATGATCCTGAATATAACTTCGATTAATTTTACCCTTCTAAAGGAAATGAGCACATTGCACCCTCGGCAAGTTTTTGCTGTTCTGTGATCGTTCAGAAATAAAGGTAAGTTATTGGTTTCAATAGGCAAATCAATTTCTCCATAACTCAGTTGATTGTTTTAAAAATACAATTAGATATGAGAAAATAGATAAGCACCACCATCAAAGATTAAGAAAGAAACTGCTCATATGCCTTCGCTAAGTTCTAAAATACCCGATGGCATAATTCATTAAAGGAATGTTTTATCATGTAAAACCTGTTGGTTGCTTTACTGCATTTAACGTGTAACCCTGGTAATTTTCGAGACATATGTAATGTATATAAACAAAATTAGCACCGTCAGTATGGCATTCTGTCCGATAATTCTCAATTTATATCAGTGGGCGAAATGTCCCGGAATCAATCAAGTGTAAATATCATTAGTTGTCAATAATGGGAAGTTATTGATTGAGACAGTGCGTATGAGCTTGTCTTTGACCGCGTGGTATCTATTGGCATGCAATAAAATTGGCAATTCACTCAGTCAAAGACGAACGGTACATAAAAGAGCCAGATGCTCGAACAATGAACACCATTGGCGAAATTATGGGACGATACAACCATTTTAACATTTTCATTCGCACCACCAAGCAAACACATTATGAATAACTTGCTTCAGAACTTTGAGATAATTCCTTCTCATCAACATTTTTTTTCGAAAACTATTAAAAACTTTACAAGTCCAACGTCAGTCCCCAAGCACATTCCCACTTTCAACAATTATGGCATCGTATATGAATCTAACAATGACAATGCAACCCTTCTAAATCACAGACTCTTATAAATTTACCTTACATACCTCTTCCTAGCGTCTCTAATGTTCCATCTCTGCATAACTTTGATATTCCCGTCAAATGATATTGACGTAATCATGTTTGAAAACTTACAAGGCAACCGGACCGGACTCAGTATCAGCGATGTCCTACGGGAGAAATCAACATAAAGTGATACTCTTAGTTAAAATCAATACTTATGAGCATGTATAACAAACATAAATTTGGAGTAATAAAAGATGGTTACAGCGTATTTAATAGCTTAAAACACAAAATTAATAAATCAAAGGTGAGTGCTTAAAGATTTACTGTGAATTTTATCGTCTCATATGTAGAAATGCCATTTTTTTGCACCTTTTTCAATTAAAACTCGGTATCCTTCTTAAGAACCCTTGCGTTCGACATTTATTCATCCTTTTTGGTATATAAAACAATTGTAAAAGTGCATCTTGAAATCTCACTGCGCCTTTTGGACCTTATAAGTTACTCACTTTGGTCTGCTAAAGTTCCAAATCAATGGAAACTGGCTCATGTCTGTGCTATTTTTAAGAAGTCAGATCACTGAGATATCGGGAATTACTGTTCTTCTAACATTCCCAATTCATTGACTATACAAGACGAAACTATTGAATATTTCAATGTTTAATAGTAATTTGTAAGATAGCGCTTGGACAATGCTGTTACAATCACATACACATGCAACACAAACATTCAACAATACATTCTTATCCAAAATCGATATACTCAAACATGCTATATGTTTTTGCATCATAAGGCCACAGCAAATTAATGTTTAGTTCCTCGGATTTTTGCCAAAAAAATTGGAGCAAGCGAGCGAAAAAAAACAAACTTTTTTGTCAGTTTTCATAAAGACCGAAGCGAGCGAAGAGCGAAAAATATATTTTTCCTTATATTCAATATAAATAAAAAGATTGTTCAAAATAATTGCCCTTAAACCCATTTTAATACCATCTTGAACTGAACCTCTAATGGACTTTGGGAAAATGTCGGAATACATACTATTTATTCATCCGTGTTTAGTACAAACATTATATGGATAAATCTAATTTCTAATATAATTTAAACATACTTTAGTATGACGACCATTCATAATAATAAATAACCCTGCTTTTAGGAAAAAGTTTGAAACGACTTATATAAATCTACCTGAATCAGTTTAACATCATATGAAACTGTATTTAGACATAACTTAGGATTGATCTTGGATTTGTAAAAAATGATCACTTACACAGGCATCATCAAACATCAGACTCCATATAACATAGACTAAATTTTGTTTTTATTATCACAGGAAATGCAATGACATGTGCTTATTAAAACAAAAAGAACAAGGGTATTTTCAGAGTACTTTTTTTGGTTATTTAGATGTTTTATGCACCAGCCAATTGTATATGCCTCCCCCCAACTCCGGAAGAGCGGGGACTTTGACTTCCGGTCTCTCAAAACCCGGGTAAAATACCCGACCTGCAGGGACACACTGCTGGTAAAATACCTACCAAATGGCCCCGCAACCACGAATACCTATGAAAGGCCCATTTCCGACTATTTTCAATATGAAGACAAAACCACATTCAAAAGGCACTGCGGGGCTACCTGAAAGGTAAAACACAGCCCATTGCCTCTGCTGTCCCCGGGATGAGGGCGAGGGGTGGGCAGGACAAGGGTTACAATTGACAAGTGCATTACAATCCCGGCTTATGCTGCAAATAAAAACAAAATATAAGGTGATAAACTTAGGCTTACTTATGTTGAGGTATATCCAGACCAGTGTTTATTTCGCTATTTGCGAAAAGATATTTGTTCAAAACTGTTGTTTTGTCAGAATTTAATCAAAAATGAGCTTGATACATCAATTTGGACCAAACAATGACTCATGTTCCAGTAACGTTGACCTGTCATCTTCAACATCGTCGTAACGAGGTAAAAGTTTGGTCCCTTGTTTTAGGACTTGAATAAATTAGTACTTAGTTGATCATTCCGATTTCCATTCAAAACGAGTCACTAATTATGCAATATAATCGCTACCAGTCTCAGATACACATGCTTTATTGCATAATGATTGCTTTAAATAATGATCCTTTAGTGCATGAGACGATCAACAATGACTTCAAGCATGCTCAAAGCATATTTATTGTCAAAAATGATTTGATTTCAAAACTTCGAGCCACATTGTTTATACCGAAAGCCGCCATTTTGATTAAATTTATTGAAACCCATGCTAAACCGATCGATATACAGTATAAAAAACACTACGCATCGGTATCTTCCCTTTACAAAAACACGAAAACTAGCGTAGAAAAATTGTACTTGATTATTTTAGCCTTTTAATAAATTATTACCTGAAAAAAAAAAATTGCGATCAAAATGGAGGTGCGGGCGCACAAAAAAAATAAAAATATTTTTCTTTACATTTTCAAAAAAATAGGAGCGGTAAATCCGCGAAACGAAATATCAATTTGGTGTGACCTAAACCATTTAAAAATCAATACATCTGATTTTGTATTTCAAAAAGTAATTTTCATAGTGTTCATAACGAGAGTCAAAAGCTGAATGACCAATATAAACCAATATCGAATGACTGACCACTGGTCAGGGTACTATCATAACAATTTTGTAATGACCAATAAAATTATCATACAGAGAAAATTATTTCCCGCCTTAATCATTCCTTTCAAACGACGGAAAATACTTTCTTATTTCTATGTTCGGTATCGAAAATAAGGTAAAGAAAGAACATTTCAGAACTGCATGTTCAAGTTATTCGGTCATAGCGACCTTTTACTCCGGTCTGGCTTTGTTTCCAAGGTCTCCACTGATAATCAGCATCTATCTTTCACTCGTTCTGACTTGCTCTAGATGAGGGTAAAATGATAGAACATTAATATGCGACATTTCAAAAGCACTGATCGCCACTAGTGAAAATATGTTTTTCTATGACACTCGTGAAATAAAATACAATCTTAAACTGAAATAAGCAAATATCCTCTATATATGGGGAGTAAAATGGAACCAGCTGCAACCCTTGCCTTATCAAAAACTTATTGTTACATGTTTACTCGAATCCCTCATGAACTTTTGAATATTGTATTTAATTAATTTCACCTGTAGAAAGCTAGGCATTTAAAAATGTGTCGCAATTTAAATGATATAACATAGAACGAATGGATTATTTTTATTTTCATTGTGCTTTTTGGGCGAGTATGTTTGGATGAAATTTTGACATTTTGTTATAAGAAAAGGGATGGATGAAACTGCCATTTTAATCGCCTTTAAGATTTTATAACGTTAATTATACACGTTTATCAACTTTATATTTCATCCATGTCTTACACTGTGTTTGACAAAATGTCTGTTAACTTCAAGGCAAAATGAGTTGTGTATTATGTTAATGTTTAAAACATGGGCCAAACAATCTATGATCGGTTTCCCATAGTTACAAAAATATGTCAATACATCTCTTTTGTACTTTCAATATTGCAGGAAATAAAGATATATTTGAAATGTCAAGAGATTCATCCGGAAGTGTAGAAATAGTTTCAGCATAAAGGACCGCAAAGGACCGCTTTTCTGGAGAATTGACTGCCGACAGATTATTTATTGTGAAGGAAATAGCATATTCGATTTGATTATATGTATTTATATTAATGTTACAATTCAAGATTAACAAAACACCATTGATCATGAAAATTTCCCTTATGCAAAAACCCAAACTCTGCGTCTTTAGTTATACCTAGGTGAATCTGCCTTTAAACATGCTCATGCATGCTGCTGGGCTCGTCCGTTTGGTTACAATAATTATCCAAGCAGATAACCGATGCGTTCTTGGTTAGTAAGCTTATTTTGTTGGTTTGGTCTTTTTTTTGTTTGGGGTATACTTTCATGATCATGTCTTATTTAAACTTACGAAGGTACAGTTATTCATAGCACAGGGATAAATCATAATAAAAGTGTAATAACATCCTTTTCGTGTGTGTATTTGAAATTTATCTTTAAATGTTACGAAAGGAAGGATCGACGTCGATGTGTTTGTATGATACAGTTTAAACAAGTAGTATAAATTAAAATCAAAAATCTTAAATTGAAATGTTTGTCCATTGCGACTGTCTTAAACTACGTGACTTGCGTTTTCGCAATGATTTCACAGAGATAAGCCTAGTACCTAGTAATTAAAACTTTCAATAAAGATTCTGTCTAAAGGCACAAGTTTAAGGCCTAAAATCAAATCAAAGAAACATGACCAATAAAACAGCAAAGATAATACAAGACACCATATCCACACACACACACACAGACGAACACGCATCTACATCAACCTCACAGGCAACCCCTGGAGGTTTAAAGTAGTGTATATGCGCACAACTTCACATAAAAAACTGGAGGTTTTAGCTAGTGTGTGTTTATACATTTTCACTGAGAAACAGGGATCCACTGGAGGTTTAAATTAGTGAATGTGTGCACAACCTCACAAAGAAACAGGGATACACTGGATATTTAAACTTCTGTAAGTGCGCACAACCTCACAGAGAAACAGGGAGGCACTGGAGGTTTAAACTAGTTTTCATGCACACAAACTCACAGCAAAAAGGGCGCCACTAAACTGATGTTTTACACAACCTCACAAAGAAACAAGGGCACACTAGAGTTTAACTCACGTATATGCGCACAACCTCACACTTGTCACAGCGTGTAAAAAGCAATTGGGTCTTTATAATATGATTTTATTTAAATTTTAAAAAATGAATTAATAGCAGATTGTCGACATTCCTGAAGTTATTTCGCGAATGAAATGAAGGCAGCTTGGAACACAGTTACGTTTCCAATTTAATATGACCTTACATATGATATCTTTAACATATAATTACGATTGTTAACGACTTTCACTGACAACTAGGTTTCTTGGAACTTAATTGGCACAATTTATCGTTCAGTTCTGTGATGAACATTCGTTTCATTTGGCAAAATATACAAAAAGCTTTTGAAGACAAGAATTCTTTTGGTTTTACTATAAATACCAGATACTCTTACGATATGAAGCATTGAAAACAGAAGGCCACCTAGCCTGCTATTTACAATATTTGATGAAATGACAACATAACACAGGACCTATTTGAGCTGACGATGTCAGGTTTCATAGAAACGCCAACAAAAATATTACCATCGTAAACAACATAATTTACCTTTCACTGTAAACAGAATTTGTTCATAAACAATTTGAAAAAGGTATTTCCTGATTTTGAAAATGATTTTATTAAAAATAACTGTTTTGGTTGAGGGAAAATATTATTTCTTTTCAATCTCAGTTGATGAAGAGTGTAAATATACGACTTCAATAAGATGATCGGTAAAAATATACTACATAGTGTAACGATACCACTGCGTCTTCAAAACAGATAAAAAAACGTTGTATTGCAAGTATACTGCCATTTTAATGAAAGAGAGATGCCATAAACCTTAACCCACGTCTTCGACAAAAAAGTTACACAAACAAGGCTGTGTTTTAACCTTTCACACAAGACTCGTAATTCTTGTCTTCCCTGCTGTGGAAGGCCAATTTTCCTGGATGAATAAACAAATCTTGAAAAAGCGTTGACAAAATAATTAGTAACGAGCTTTAACAATGTTTATAATTAACAAAATAAAAATGAAGATCTGAAGATCATCAATTTTCTGGTAGCAGTTTTGTTTCCTTGTGGGCTTATCTTAGTTGATTTAACTGTATTATTTTTGCATTTAATTACCTGCAGAAACGGCAAAAAGTTAATTAATTATATACAATACAACTCATTTACAAAACAAAAAAAAAACATTATGTTTTATGATGAAATATGCTAGCATCAATAATTCCTGGACAGCCAAATGTATGCGATTCTAGTAATATTATAGTTTTGACATTTTCAAGAATGAATCACATGCTATTGTCATACAATATGTTTCGTGTACGCAATGCATGATTCTTGTCGTATACCAAACTGCAGATGTTCTATGATTAACCTCATGATTAATTGACGCCAACGTGTCATCTCATGGTATGAGAAATGGTATGAGAAACTTGATATGGAGAGTATTAAGTCACATCAACATTTAAAACATGAAACAGAGCTGGATCAACTAAAATAAGCCTTTTTTCAAGATAACGATAGTCTAACATTAACTCTCCCTGAATATAGGTGTACGAAGTCCGCACTTTTGATACTGCATGTCCAATTTAGAGATAATAACATATGTTCTAACCAAATTTCTTCGAATTAACGAACGGCCTTTTCGTCGTAATTTCCTTCGCCAACATGTTTAACACAACAAACATGTGCAAAATGCAGACGACGGATATTTCATGAATAAGAAAAAAATATTTTGATATATGAAATGTTTAATTTCTTGTTTACAACTTACAGTTCAAAGAAATTGTTGTCAAACCAATACACATATTAGTACTTTGTATAAATAATGTGTTTGTACACTGAAATGTAATGAGAAAATGCTAGGAAACATTTACAAATGCGACACATGATTCGTGAGCAAGGAACTATGTGAATAGGAATATTAACAAAATGACGAACATTTCCCTTAATTGCTTCACCTTAGCAACATTTTTTTATGGCAGATTTTCGAAAGTGTGCTATAAACGTTTGTCAAAGTGAATATGTATTTCTTTACCAGTTGACACCCTTAGAAATTCAATTGCTGTTCAGTGCGGTAGCTTCAGAACGATTTATGTATGTCAAAAAGTAAATCTAAAGGTCAAGGACATATATGAAAAATATATTAAAACTTCATTGATTTAGAATAAAAATACAATCGGACTAGTACTTAAGAATGTTGTTTTGTGTGTTTTTCTTCAAAATTGTATACATGGATATAAAATTAGAACTAAAGTGACAAAACTAAGAAGCATGTTTAAAGCTTACGATTAAACGGCACTTCTATAGCTTCAAAAATAAGAAAGTAGATAAAAAAATGTCATAATCATGTCAGCAAATGACAGTTTTGAAATTTGTTTACAAAATTGTTTACAAAACAACATAACGGTACACATTCTACACATTTCATTGCATTGTAGTTGCAAATATTAAAAATGAATTTGAACAGTAATGGTAGACTGAGGTTATTATTGCAGCCATGTTTTTGACGAATCGGGTTGATTTTAGCACTTTTAAGTATAATAATTTATTTCAAATTACTTTGAATTTTGACAATCGGCTTCGTCGAAGCGTCCTAGAAATTCATATAAAGAGGGAAGGTCCTGCCTCTGACGGCCATATTTTGTTGGCAAGTTCGGTTTGATTAAATTAATGACAAAATGTCGCCTCATGATTATATCAATTTATATCATTTTCTGATAATCAGTTTCAGTAGAGAGGATTTGTTTTCTGGGGAAAAGACATGTCCATTATGACAATTAATTTTACATTATTATTTTGAATGTATACAATTAGTTTCAGAGGAGAATTATTTTTCGTTAAGCGGAAAAAAGTGGCTCGATCTATGTATTTCAACGGATAAGATTTGTTTTGTACAGTTTGAAGTCATCTAATGAACCTTTTTTTTAGAAGAACTTCTCAAAAGATATTGCTTTTGCATCTAATGAACCTTTTTTAAGAAGAACTTCTCAAAAGATATTGCTTTTGTCACAGCAACAAAATTTCTGGGTGGAATACTTGTTTCAATAATAGATAGAGGATACAAATTTGACAATGCGGTTATAGTGCAATTGTTGTTAAAGAAAGGACGAGCGACGAGCGATTAGTGATCACAATAGCTCAAATAGAGGCTAAACAATCTGGGTTTTATATAATAATGCCCTTATGCAATTCTTTAAATCATTATCCTTTTCTTTTGCGCCAATTATTAATTTATTGGGAAGACGGTACTTGTGTTGAAGTATGCTTACATCAAATCATATGGTCTAAAGTATTGAAATTGTTATATTTTATAATTTGGTAATCGGGGTGAACGAGAATAGATAAAGATTATACAATATTTGACACGTTTCAATGAGTGTGATTGTTCGGAAGTTGAAGCGGCTTTATACACAGTTGGTTTAGGAATGAACGATGCGTCACAAAAGTCATCATCATCTTCTTCCTTGCTATTGAGACGAGGAAGTGTTTTGACGAGTGCCGATGCTTAGATGAGACAAAGAGATATGCCAGGCATGTATCTATTTACTGTACATAAGTTCACGCCCCGAAGCAATTATTAAAGGAGTGCGATTAAATTGATAAACACGTAACCAGCCGCCAACATTCCCAATGTTGAAACAGAAAGCGGATTTAGAATCCAGAGAGTGTCCCATTTGAGTTGCATGACAGGAAGGGGAAAACATAAGGTTAAATTTTCATTCGGCGTGTAGCCATCTGGGCAATTCTAACAAGTGAACCCGTTCAGAAAGGTCATAAAACAATAAATTTACATGAACGTTGAGTGAAACCTTGCATAATATTCACATTCATATCAAATCAATTGATAATTAAGCTCAGTGATCAAGGCCTGACCAACACAATTATGAGTAAGTCTCAGGTTAGATATGTCGCTTAAAATTCAATATAACTCCTTAGCCTGTACAACCTAAAATAAAGCCACTGCTCCAAATCCACAACCGTTATAAAGAACACCATGTTAAGTGCAAATATTACTGATGCGGTTAAAAATATTATCCAAAATAAAGACAAACTCTTGTGTGCGCATGGTTACACATTAAATGATTTTTAAAAATCAAAACAAACAAATGCTTCATAATCATTATAAAATAAACATATTACCTCCCTTTAATACTTCATATATTAATAGTAGCGTCATCATGGTGTACATAAATATGTAATCTATAAAAAAAAAATAATGGTTGATCAATATAAATTAAACAGAAACATTATGTTGATATCTTACATGCACGAATATATTATTGCACCCTTATAATGGTTGTCAATTTGCCTTGATTCTTGATCTCCCATAAAATAAAACTGTTCTTTTTATGAAAATTTTCATTTAAATGCAAGAAGTGCACACGTTATTTAAGGCAGGTGACAAAAAGCACGTTTTTTCATACTACGGTTATTGTAAAGATTATGATGATTTATTATAAAAGTACACGGCATTTCCCTAGTGGACGATGACAAATATTTTAAAATTAGGGCAACAATAAGACGCCTTATGTAAATTTAAAATAAGGAAAATTGGGGCTCTCTTTGTGGTTATGGGAAACATTGCAAAATAAGTTTGTGTTGTACCTTCATTTCAATATCAAAAGTGATTGAACTGATGCAGACCGACAAATACATCATAACTGGACAGAAAAAAGCTTAAACTTTCATATGTTGAAAAACACCACATGGCAGTATCATTATCCTGTGAGAGTGCAACAACACAACTGTATTACATGAACATTTCTGTTGGTGTATTACAAATAACCATTCTGAAATGTTTCCTGCTGATTTTATGACAAAAATAACAGATGCACTTCCATAATGAAGTGCTCCTTTATAATGGTCTAACTACCGAAGGACATTTCTTCTTTATAAATCCTTGTATGTTATTTGTCGCGAAGGTGGTTTTTGCAACAAAGCCAGTCGTTTGAGCGTCACAAATTTGCAGTGATTTTTTTGCTTTTGACAAATATCATAATAAATAAATAAGAAACATTAATAACTGACGGGCGAAATCTGGAGAGAAATAACGTGGGCATATGGGAATAATTTATTTCCAAGGCACGCGTATAAGTCACCGTCGCCAATTTCTGGTTATTTTCCTTAATGATTTATAATGCCGGCGATTAAATTGATAAAACGGCATACATTTTTGCAAACGAGATAATTATTATAATAAGTAATACATATTGGCACATGGTTCAAATGTCTAAACTAAGATGCAATCCAAACCAAATCGCTAATCTGAAGTACAACATTTGTTTGTTTCTTTTCCAGAAAATAACTCATATAGACATGATGAAGTGTCATTTCCTTTCAATAATACAATGAAATCTATAGGGACAAGCCCAGTAGTCGACAATTCACATATTAACCCTTTTAGAGGCACAAGGCCAGAACCAAAACGTCAATGAACTAGAGACACAAATGTATGAACATCACATGCAAAAATCAACATCAACGACTTTGATTAGAACGTCTGTGAAAAGGGTTTTCGCAACCCCATAAATGAACTGACATGACAAGACAACTGAATGAAATATTATTCACGCTATATGCTCCGAACACAATACATCATCAAAATGAATAATATTTGAGAATAGTAATGAGTTATTAAAATCCAAACAAATTGATTTTACCTGCATTAACACGACGCTTCGGGAGCAGACATAGCGTTTCCATGCGAAAATTCGCTGCCCATCATACACAGGATGTATCTTGGCACACCACCTGACTGACGCCAAAAACGTCAATTACATCGTTCTGTTTACGATGTCGTAACGTTATTAGCAGAGTACGACAGTTGTTTTCGTTGACAAATATTACCACAGCTTTTGGCTACTTAATTAAAAAAAGGTTTTATATTAATACAGTTAAAAGATTAATCATTGTGATTTGAGTTATTCGACAGAATGGTTAGGAATACGTCCCGTTGGGAAATAACCCACAGCATCGCACTGATTATTTTTTAATCAAATTCAAATTCTTCTTAGAATATATATAAGTACTTGATCTCTCAAAATTCCCTTTGCATTATAACTATACTGAAAATGTAGGCTTTGATCTCACTTGGCCCAATCATCGAAGATATCGTGGATGGCGACGGCAGAAGAATTCGACAAAATTATGGACGATCTCATCTCTATTCATTAAAAGTTTTAGATTAGTTGAACCCGTGTTTTATTTAGTTTAAAGCTCCTTCTTATATATATATATATATATATATATATATATATATATATATATATATATATATATATATATATATATATATATATATATATATATATGCTTGATATGTTATGCAAAGGATACGCTAGATGAAAGAAATGTTATTTAAAAATATTTGTATAATATTGATATTACGCTTTATCAGGACAAAAATAACACCATTATTCATCGCAAATTCGCCTAGAAATTTCTTTAGCATTCCAGACACGGCATCGGTAGATTGACATTATTGTTCTAGATTGCATGTAATAGTTCATCTGAGTTATATCGTAATCGAATTTATTAACAATAACGACGAGAACTGCCCCGTCGCAAATCATGTATGTAAAGATTGACGAACTACGACAGAGCAGTGCTTGTGGAGTTGATTCTATAATGTAATAATTGTGGTTATTTCAGATGTAACATGAAATGGGATAAGTTATTTACGCCCGAGTTAAATATTATTTCTCGTCGTTTAGTATTACGGTGATGAACAACCGAACGACAATCGGCCTCTGTTGCGTAGTAATTATACAAATACCACACACAGACCACATACGCATCAGAATAGCATTACCAAGCCTTGCCTTATGACAATATGAACAAAGATTACAAGTGTTCCTATATTTAGTAGGTAAATTCGTTTTGAACATTTTCATCAAGAACTTGTTTAACATAAAGTGTCATGCCTATAATTATCAGAATACTAGTTGGCATTTGAACTTGTACATCCGGTTGATGTCATAGAATTTTGCGGTGAAAGGGCTTATTTGCGAAAACCTGTTTATCGTTACTTAAAAGACAAAATATGCACTTGCAAAACGTTTAAACACCGAGATTTGTAAATTCAGCTGATCAATGCATCATTTCTTACCACACACATATATGACGACTAGTTGATTTTTACAGATAATCCAAATGACACATATGTTGGTGACTTCATTACAGCTGTCGACCACAGTTTCCCCGTAAAATAAATGTATTTAATCATAGCTCGGAAATTATAGTCCTCATATAAATCAGGATGTCGCGGAAAGACATCTACAAGATGTGAACGTTACGTTCAATGACCGAATTCCAGCTACCTTTTGCCAACATTTCTCCAGGCTCTTGTTAAAGCGAAATGCTTGGAAATGCTTGAAGACAAATATAATGACACTGGGTGAGAATAAATACTTAGAAAAAGTTCAGACGTGTGTCGTCAGTAGTATGACAGTTTTTTCTTATAGCGTTTATCTTAGTAACACCTTTAAACATTTCTAATCACGACTAGAAGATGTTTCGCTAATGCATGTCAAAATAAGGTAGAAATAACACCTTTGTCATTCTTAAAATACGAAAGCGATCTTGGCTGGTATTCAATATTGGTGTTAATTGGATCTAAGAACTTTGTAGCCGATTGGATTACGTGTTATTTAAAACTGACCAATAAAGTGAATGAGTCAATGATGTATAGCTAACACTATTGGTGAATAATAAGTGATTTCGAATGAGCGCCGGCTTTAAAAGGGACTAAACCTCTAAATGACTTTAAACTGATTTGTTGGCTTTCGATGCTTTTAATCATTTCGGGTGACATTTATGAAAATCTAGGCCTCGCATCTTCTCCGTTGTCCTCCTTTTCTGACGTTTCTACTGGCATTGATGGTAGCTTAAATATAGTGCAATACAGTGTGCAGAGATATAGTAAACAGGACATATTGTATACCGATCTACGTAACGTTCACATTCTAGCTTTCACAGACACATGGTTGACACCTTAAATTGATTCATCCCAGTTGTTTCGTTCTATTTTTCAAAATACTTACAGAATAGGTAGTCCATTTGATCCGCATGGAGGTATCATTGTTTACTTCAAGTCTGATGCTTTTTGTTTCGGAGCGAATGGATCTCGAAGTTAACGATATAGAATGTACGAGTATTTGACTGGAATTAGGAATAAACATCTTCTGTTGGGTATTGCTATAGACCTTATTATGCTAATGCGTTTGTTTTTGAATGCATTAACAATTCAATATGACTGGGGATTGAAACTGGTATAAACAATATGGTACTCGCCGGCGATTTCAACCTTGACATTAACACATATTCGCCATAAGGAAGAGTCTGTAAAGAATTTTGACTTTTTTCATGCCGATATAAATATTCATGTCGAGCAAATTCCTAATCAACTAATGACTTTTTGTTAATTATGTAAACCTTCAAAGGTGGTCACTATTCATATCATAATGATATTAAACAATATCTCCGTCAGAGAAGAAAGGCTTACAAAATTGCTCAATGTTCTCAAAATAAACACCAGTGGCGCAGATCAGATTCGAAACTATGTTACTCATCTTCTTACAATCGCATTATAAAACTTCGAGAAAGTACTATCCCCCTATCAGATTTTTTGGACTATTAAGAACTTTTCTAATCAAATGACTGTTTCTAAAGACCTTCCTATTCCATCTACAGTTTCACTGTCTATCAATTTAACAATGATAAGGAAAACCTTCTAAACAGCTTCGTCCAATTTCAGACCCATATGAATGTACCGAACGTACCTCTTCCGAATTTTAGTGATTTTATGCTCCGTCATTACAGGACATTTATATATCCCACCAAGATGTTAAACAACCTGAAAACCGAAAAGCCAAATGGGGCCTGATTGTGTTAATAGCTATGTTAGCTGAAATATCGCAGCCTCTTCGGGACCTCTTCCAATCATTCGCATTGCTCTGGTAAAGTACAAACAGAATAAAATGTTGCTCATGTCCACACTATATTAAAGAAGTCTGATCCCATTAACCTTGGTTATTACCGTCCAATATCTTTATTGGGTGTACTAAACAAGGTAAGAATTTTGCACAAATAGAGGTTCAGCTTCTAACACCATGATGATTTTCTTTCTCCTATCTAATCAGGCTTTATTCCAAAGGACTCCACAGTCAATCAGCTTGTATAGATTTTCATTAGTTCTGACTTGCATAAGATCAAGGAGAAGAAATTATAACCGTTGTCTGTAATATCTCGTAAGCCTTAAATAGCATGTGGGACGAAGGTCTTCTTTTTAAGCTTCAAGAGAGTGGCATTTCCGGATCCGTATTGTTGTTGATTACTGATTATCTCAGTGAAAGAGAGCAGTAAACCAAATAGACCGGTGCATCCAGCTATTTTTATGAATAACGTTAACAAAGCAGACGTTGCAACACACAAACATTTGGGTGCCACACTTTCTAGTAACTGTTCATGGCTTAAACATATCCAATCCATCATTCAGAAAGCCTACTAGAGTATCTACTTTATGCGATGCTTTAAATACGTCCTTGATCGGAAATCTCTGCCAGTGCCTTACACAGAATTTATCTGACCTTTGTTATAATATGCTGACGTTGTGAATGAAAATCCTTCCCAATCTGACGAAGACCTAGCGAAAGTATAAAAAGAGGCGGCACGAATTATCTCCGGTGCAAAACGACTTTTGTCCTTATCAAACTTGTACACTAAAACGGGACTTGAATCTCAAATAGAAAGAAAACGGAAAAATAAACTAACCTTATTCTACAAGGTGTTTCATTTTCTTACACTGACCTTTCAAGACTAATTCCATCACCAGTTGCAGATACAAACTCGTTCAATTTTTAACTCTCTTAACCTATGGAATGTTGCAAGTAAATCACAAATACAATCAGCCTCCATTTTCCAATGTACCATATTTCTTGGAATGTTCCATCAAAAGATGTTTGTTGTTCTCTGTCGCTTCATTCTTTGAAGCAAAACCTTGAAAAGAATACAATTACAATCCATTATTATTGCGATCGCAAATGTAGGGTTGCCCATACAATATTGCGTATTTACAGTAGGAGTCTCAATAAACATCTGTTCTCCAAAAACGTCTTACTTTTATACTGGACAAATTTAATCAAATATGTTCCGATGATCAATTCAATGTAATATTACTGTTTACTGGGTTTTCCTCCTTAACACAGTTTGTATACGTACAAAGTATTCCTTTTCATAAAAAAGGGAAATATTTTTTTTTATTCAACTCAAAGATAGTAGCATAAAATGTCTTACCAAATTTCTCATTAATCTCTTCGAATGCACTAAGCCTTTTTCGCCGTAATTTCCGTCGTCGGCAAGGGTACTGACATAGTTCCAACCGAATCAGGCGGTAATCTCAACCATAGCGCGTGCTTAAAACGAATTGGGGGAACAACTCATGAGAAGTATTCGAATCAAGACTTGTCACTGAGATCGATACTCGTTGACACATAACTGATATGAGTAATCTAAAAAAACAAAGGTAAATAATAGAATGGAATAGTTAGAATTATAATTATGATACTTTTTCTTGAAAAAAGGATGTGTATATTGATAACATATTGAAGGTGTGTTAGACATTTGTACAGAAGGGTGAATACCTGTAACACACGTTAGGTGTGGTAGATATATGTACTGCAGAGCTGATACCTCAAAGAACGTTATTGTGTGGTAGATCATTTTTTTTAAATACATTTAATGCACTCTCTGGTAATATGTTTATGGGAGGTGTCAAACATTTGTTAAGCTCACTTATTTGCATTTTGTGTACATACATTATTCACACGCTAGGTATTGAAGAAATGTGTCTGTAGCTAATATTTTGAGAGTCAAACAAGGTGTTCAAATGAAGTCTAAAATTGGCAAGAAGCAGTTTGCCAGTGAAACCAGCCAATCGATACCCGACTGAATGATCAGCACAAATATAATATGGGGTTATGCACCAGTCAATTGTAACCACGCCCCAGGTCCAGGGGTATGCAGGGGAAATGGGCCGTGTTCATACCTTCCAGGTGGCCGGTTGAATGTGGTGTCTTTTCAACAAAAATAGCAGGGAATGGGCCTTACGTGGGGTGCGTGGGCATTTGGCGGGGATTTTTCCAGCAGATTGATACCGCAGGGTGGGGATTTTACCAGGGCTTGGCTGTACCAAAAGTTAAAGGCCCTGCTATTCCATGAACCTGGGGCGGGGGGGGGGGCGTAGTTGCAATTGACTAGTGCATTATCAGTTTCTCATTGATATCCACCATGACCTCTTACAATTAGCTCTGTTATCAACAGTAGTGCACTGCTTGGAGAGCAGAATCTGGTGGGAAGCAGTAGCCTGCATTGCCATTTTCTCTTTTAAATTATGTTTTTCATACAAAGTGTTATTGTTATTTCGTAAAATATGTAATTTTGCATCAAATGTTAAACAAAATATTAGAAGAATCATTCCGAATTTGTGATGGGTGTTTCAACGCTTCAAATACACAAACAATGTCATTTTGGTTTTTACGTAGAAAATGCAGGATACCTAATTGAATGCCTACTTTAGTGCCTCAATTTGAAGCCAGCTTTATTCATAAATATTAAAAATAAACAATCGTATCACATAGTGATAAAACGATTATCGAGTACAATCCATTAATCGTCAATGACTATGCTATGTCGGCGACAATCAATAGTACTTGTCCAAAATCGACGTCGCTAATGTTACTTCCCGTAACTACATATATTTCTTTTATTGGCAAATGTCAAGTAAAGGTCTTTTTTTCCGGTAAATTCTCGTTGAGTTAATTTTAACAAGGGATGTCACTGACTTACACAAATGCCGTGAATGTAAACACTTTCACTTAAAACCGTATAAACTCTCCCAAATTTCTAATTGTTGTTAATTTTTTACATATTTCATAAAACCTTCTTCAATAACCTGTCTCTTATGGTGTAGTGGGTCCGGTCTTACCTGCAAATACCGGGGGTCCCGGCTTGATGCCTTCTGTTTTCGAAACCTTTTTTGGTATCGTTTGTAATTAATTAAGTTTCATGAAATTAAGATATTCCAATAGAAATGTTGAATATAGCAGGTTATTGAATGTTAAGCTGATTCACAAATATATAATATGCTTTTACATGGATAAAATGCTTAGATAACTGACCTGATGCAGTGTGCATCATTTTGCAATTGATTTGCAATTAAAAAGTATGTGTTGTGTTGTTATGTGTTTTTCGTTCAGTTATTAAAGAAAAAAAAATGGAAATATACTTACTGTTGCTAAAAGCATGAATATAGCATCACACGTACTGATTCCAGGTATAACCATTATTATCCGATAGTAAATCGAAATGCTTGGTCCGATTCGATTCGATTATCGATAGCAAATAGGGTCCGATTTTCAATCACTAGTATCACATTGACCCCTAGTTTGTGTAACTACAAGTATTATTTCTGGCAATACCATTGTAATGAAAAAAATCTTAAAAATGCACTCTTACTCCCAAATAAGATTTACCACAATTATATAATAATATCGTTTTAATATTCCAAAAAGGATGAATGAATGTCAAAAACAATGGTTCTTATGAAGGATATCGAGTTTAATTTGAAAGAAATGAGCCTGAAACACAGTATTCTACCTTTTAAAACTATAATAGACCACAGTAAATCTTTTAGCATTCACCTATCATTTAATATATCGCTTTCTGCTAGTAAATACACAGTTACAATCTTATTATCAGTTTTTTTTATATTTTCCATAAATGCATTATTTAGTCAGTAGTTTAAGGTTTAATATCAGTAAACATTTATGTTTGTTATACATGTGTATGTATTGATCTTAAATAAGAGTGTCACTTGAAAAAAAATTGCTTGACACTGCTGTTCAACCAGTCAAAATACAGACATGTTCTGAAAACAATACTAAAATAACAACATCTGAATTCATGTTGACCTTTATAGTAGCAAACTTCAACCCTCCAAATGTTCTAATTGTTTAATGTAACCATACATATTTTAAGTAATTAAAACAGGAAATATCATTACAAGCACATGGTATCAGGTTTACTCCCACCTCAGATAGGTATATACAGAATTTTGGACATGCTGGAAATTTTTATCTTGCCTTCGGGCAAAGATAAAACGGGCAAAGATAAAACAAAGACCCGTATCGAACTAAAATTGTAATCACACAATTACCTGCCTTGTTGAAGACCGTCATCTGTACTATCATGGAAACCTTGTCCTGTGGCAATATTTAAACTCCTAATTAATTTATTTCTCGCTTCAAATAGCACCATTAAAAAGTGTTCATGCTCCATTCAAGAAACGATGCTGCACTTTCCTCAGAACTATTTAAAGAACAATTTGACTATTTACATAATTTGAATCACTGCATGTATGTCCATGACAACCACGATTTATCACATATCTATATGCACATTATTTTAAATTTTACACTTTGACGAAAGAGTTCCAGCGTAAAAAGTATATTTTAACATAATTTTGTTAAACTGTGGTGGGAGAAGAAGCATCTTCCATAGCCGCTCATGTAAGATAGGTTCGTCGCGTAAAGAGGTTTACCGTTACACCCTATGCTTGGTTTGGGATGAACTATCTTACACTTTTGGCCATGGAAGATACTTATAATCCGTAAAATAGGCTATCTTGTTATCATTTTATATCACCCTTATGTTCAAAGTGTTAAATCTGAAGCATACATGTATATACAATTGCTTTTTAGTTTGATTATACATACTTTAAGGGAATAAACAACTCAGTTTACAAGAAATGTTAGAAATTAAGGTAAAAGATCTAATGCAGCATAACTAAAGGTCAAAAATACATATATGTTTAGATGAAAAACAAATCAGATTTTTCCATGTATTTGAATCTTGACATAAATGTACATCTTTCTGTACATTATCACTTGAAAGTAGTGATGTTGATGACAATGATGTCAACAAAATTTAACGTCATCACACAATGAATAGAGAGTTGAAGACAAAATGATATTTTTCGAAGAAAGATGAACAGAAGACTGGGGGACGTGTTACGCATCATGTATTTGTTAAAATAGAATTTTTTTCCCGGATCAGACATCACAAAAGTTCAGAAAAAATCTCAGTCATTCGGACGAACAGCCTCTGATATTTTGTCGGTCCGAATAAAAATTTGCTGGTCCGACAATGTTTGTTTGATAACTTGCTTTATCAAAGCCTTTGTTGCTAAGAAATAAAAATGTATTAAGATATTAACCAGTTAATCTTGAACACAAATAATAGCTCACAGAGCTTTATTTGACAAAATCTGATTAAACCATTTTTATTTCAGGTTCCCATATTTTAACAGACAGTGTCACACTCCCACTTAATCGTAACGAAAATTCCGATTGGGCGATTGTTTGGCAATTTGTATTCTTTGGACCGTACCGGTACCATTTTCGTTATCAAATAGCATGTTCCAAAGGATAAGATTATTGTTTGGAACATTTGGAACTTATAACATTTAAAGCATTCCAATGTTTATGACAAAAGTTTACCATTTTAGCGTTTCAAAACATCGCGCGTTAAATACCCAGTAGTAAACATCATTTGGTAATGTATTGCAAATGGAGGCAAATGCTGCATTGTGTTTGATTTAATGCGGTATGCATTCCGACATTTACACTATCGGAAAACAACATCGGATTCGAAAACAAATGGTTATTTGATAATTTTATTAAAAAAAAACTCATGATTTTCTGTTAAACAAAATAAATTATTCTTTAAGAATAAATCTTCATTATTTTTTTTACACCTGGCCGTGAACAGTCGGTCAGATGGACTGACCCCATAACAAATTTAGTCGGACCAGGTCAAAATTCACCAGTCAGGATCGTCAGAGCGACAGCTTTCCCGATGTCTGCTGGATTACCTGCAAGTCTAGTGCCTCAGTGAATCATTCCTATTTGAAAGGAAGAACGAGCCAATTGACTCAACTACCCAGCATGCATTCAACCATGTCTTCTCCATCATGTTGGGAATAATTGCATGGCTATTATCGATCATGTGATTGATAACATTCCCGGTGCTATAATCACGTTTGATGAGTATGGCCCTAGTGCGCAGGTAATACCAATTGGACAATGCAAACTGTTACTATATAAAGTAACACATGTTTAAAGATAATATATGGTGTTGCAGAAACGCATTTACATGAGTCAAATTAGAAAGTACTAAATTGAAAATGAGATGAAAGGGTATTTATTTTAAGAGTTTCACAACTTATTACAGCAATTCACATATTCAATAATGAATATTTTTATAAAATCCTTTTAAATCAGCTAAACTATGAACCTGTAGAAATCCTCAATTGTACAAAATACATCATTGGAACCAAGGTGAAGGTAAATTCTCCTGAAATGCTGATGTTCCACCTCTTCCTGAACTCGGCAGCGGAAGTTCTTCCTGTCTTTTACGTAACGAGCACCTTCAAACAAGTGAAAAATACATAGATATTAATTTTAGCATAGTTTGTGTGGCAACTTGTGAAAGTCACTAATCTCACGATTGCTTATTCAATCTATTCTTAAAGATATGGTTCCTTTAACAAATGCGGATTTATTCGATTGCACCACCATTTCATACAGGAGTCACGGTCTATTGGCTTGCCATGATGGCTGGAATCGTCTCTTCCTTTTTATGTTTAGAGTTCGGTTTTAGTTCAGTTTAGCCTTTTAGTCCCTCAGTGCCAAATGAATTCTGTTGTTTTATTTTTCGCGCTGAAAACAGTGGGGAATGGGCCTTACATTTGGCAGGAATTTTACCAGCAGTTTGTTCCCAATTTTACTTGGGATTAACTGGACTGTAGGTCAAAGTTTGATGGACTGGGGGGGGGCATGGTTACAATTGACTGGTGCATTATATCTCTCCTTGGCACAACATTACCCTTAACTGTGGTCTTGTGTTGTCAGGGAAACCATGAGTACAAGGGGGGAACCCACTTGAACAACTTGGTACACTCAGGCAACAAGTTTACCAATGTTAAGGACTTAGATATTACTATTGTGTGTAACACTCTGTGGCCTTGATGTCCGCCTACGGAGGTTGTGGGTTCGATTCCTGGCCGCGTCATACAAAAGACATTAAAAGTATGGTACAAGTATTTCCCTTGCCTGGCGCTCGGCAATTAAAGACATATAAGTGATGTACTCAGTACTGATTAAACCCAGGAAAGTTGTAGCCGGTGTATCGGTGCTTTACACCGAGTACGTAAAAGAACCAAGGGGTCTCTTCGAAAAAGCTAGGGTATTGCACGCGTATTTCCTTGTATCCCGCCACTGTCTCTTCCACGTGCTGTCCATTCAGCAAAATCAAAGGACCCAATTGGAAATAAGTGCTTGCACTTTCATGGGTTATCCTTGACCACAAGGTCTAAATAAATACAAACATACATACATCTGGAACGGCTGCAGTTTTGTACTCAAAAACCTTCTTTTGACAGTTACTATGATTGACATAATCAGTATTAGCCACAATAATGCGCGTTAAGGGAACGTTTTTTAACATTTGGATATTTATTGTGTTCCCTCGCCAACACAAAAATTAACTAAGACTCTGAAGCGGCTGTTTGTATGGACTAAATCAGTATAAGATCTGAAAGATATACTTATGAATCAAAACAAACTGATAACGTAGAAATTAAGGTATTTATCTAATTCAAATATTGTATAATGAAACTTACCTGAGACGGCCAGGAATGAAATATTCACGTTGCTAGGCCGAGTGTTGCTCGAATCTCGGAGTCTGTAGACATTGGAGTCACCAGCCACCAAAACACCTTCCATGATAAGCTTAAAATAAACTAAACAGCAATTTTGCAAAGTGTACGGATATAATTTGATTTAAAATCAGCCTACAACACGCGGATAAATTCAAAAATCTAGATTCGATCGCGAAAATACAAGACTTTTAGTACTGAAGTTGACAGACTTCAAAAAAGGAGCGCGTCACAAACTTTTAATGCGTAACGAAGGATTGAATAATTTTAAAGATCAATTGGCAATCGAAACGTTATGACAAAAACAAGCAGAGCGCTTAGAAAACAGTCTTTTTGCAATGTTGAGAAAATATTTGGGGTTTTCCTCTGGCACATTCGAGAGAATGCACCGCATCCGTTTCCGATAACCTTGACCTTATCTAAATCATACGACCGGTCATGTGATTTCTTTATTATAGTGCTATTTTTAGCATTACCAACGCGAACCAAACGGCCTCTGCTGAAAACATCTAAGTCAGGAGTTATTGCTTTAGTTTTGAAATAACAGAAATTATATGGGCGACGTGAAAAACGTTTGCAAACATTACTTTTCCTTTTAAAGATAAACAAGTATGCTTGCACGACTCTTTGAAGATATACATTAACAGTTTCTAAATATCTGCCAGGGGAAAATTGCATAAAGCTGGATTGATTATCCGCAGTTTTTAATTGGCCAAAAGTCATTATTCGATAATCAACATTTTGACCAACTTTGACCAAATAAAATAATAATCGGTTTTACACAATTAACTGCTGGCTTTTTTAATCAATACTGGACAACTCTAGAGGAGAACTAGACCGAAATTATGGAATCAATTAAACAATGAATTACAGATACAGGACAAGACTTCACTCTTTTAGCCTTTAAATCTGCGAATATTTTAGAAGTGCTAAAACTAGACAATCTTTTATAAAAAGTGTTTGATATTAATGCTCAATGCGGCAATATGCAAATAATGTTATAGCTCATCTGGTGATTTAATCAAATTAATTTTACCGTGCAACCTTTCAATTCAAACATTTACTGCAGACAACTTGTTGAAACGTTG
This sequence comes from Mya arenaria, assembly GCF_026914265.1. Lineage (NCBI taxonomy): Eukaryota > Metazoa > Mollusca > Bivalvia > Myida > Myidae > Mya > Mya arenaria. The sequence goes on from NC_069135.1 coordinate 43,215,207, forward strand.
AAAGCTATATAATAACGTTGTATTATTTCATTTTAGTTTTTGCATACAGACAATTTCTGTACTTCTAATTTATATCTGAAAAATATATAAAAGAAACGGAGCAAAACAAAATTACATACTTTAATTAACTATTTTTATGTAACTATGTCTATAACTCGTTGTGACGTATGATTTAAATCATCAACATTTAAAACTAAATTCACTAGGCAAGTACGTGTATGTACCGAGAAACAGGAGAAATACATGGCAGTCAAGCTGTCATGCGGCAGAAAGATAACAAATTAAACTTCTTCTTTTTTTCTTTACCAAAAATAATAAAACATTAATGATTTACATGCCTAAGGTACTTAAAGCATGCAGCTTTGTGCACAAGTTTTCCACAGGCAATGCATATCTACAGCACCTACTTTCGGCATTAGTAAGTGACGACTTATGCCTTGTTTGACCGGTAAAAACGGAACAGACGAGCGTTTGCAATCGCCCCGCTACGCTCTGGTTTAACACAATCGTCAACGTAATATGACAATAGAAAAGAGATCTTAGGGAATCACAATATACCCCCGAATTATGAATAAATAAAGTTTTGTTTGACTGAAACTGTTTATTATCAGGCATAAGGAGTGTAACACTGCCAGCGCCAGTGTATATTTACTCTGTTTTAGTGAATCAATAGGACATACGTAGTGAGTGTTTACAATCGCCACTAGTCAGAATTATGAAATGGCGTTATTGAAAGATAACTGGTGTTGAAGGTAAAATACGCATTAAATAGTGTTTCAAAAAGCTACCACAGTCATATGTTTTTAGGAATGAATGATGTGAACAAAAAAAACAATAAGATTTTCCCGTTTACGGATAAAACCTTCCTCTTTATTCTCAAAATTATCTTCGTTCCTTAAAGTGACACTTTTATTCAAAATCAATACATGCACATGTATAACAAATACATATTTTTAGTGATAAACCATTAACTACTTACTAAATAATGCATATATGGAAAATTACCGATAACAACATTGTAACCGTGTATTTAATAGCTGAAACGCAAAAATATTAAATGATTGGTGAATGCTAAAATAATTTCTGTGATCTAATATAATCTCATAAGGTAGAAATACCGTGTTTTAGCGCATTTCTTTCAAAGTAAACTCGGTATCCTTCATAAGGACCATTGTTTTCAACATGTAATCATCCTTTTTGGTATATTAAAACAATTGTATCAAGTGTGGTAAATATTTCGTCTTGTGACGAAGAGTGCATCTTTAACATTAATTCTTAAACAGTTATTACTACACATTGTACAGACTGATTTGCATGCAACATTGACACTTAAGACGCTTTTCTTTCCCGGGCTTATCAACCATAAAATTGGAGACAACTAGGATGCTACATTTAGAGCGCATTATTTTTTCAGCTCCTGGCGGAACTAAAGAAAAGATAATTAAATTGAATTGGATTGATTTAAATTGTTAGAAAATAGTTTCCCGTGAGAACAATTATTGTCCTAACAAATATAATATGACTGATGACACTCATTGGAAGATTTTATAAAAATAAATTTGGCTGTGGAATAAATAATGAGTTGAGAGACATTGTATTGGCAAATGATTTTAAACACATGACTACAGGTCATATCTATATATAGCACATCCTTTTTTATGTAGTTGCATTTGTCCATATGGGCCATGGCCTTCTCGATATGTTGAAAATAAATCTTAAATCTTGAATTTTTGAAAATATATCTAGAGTAATTTGGATACACTTGTGTATCTATTAAACAGTTCTAAAACAGTTGAATCATTGAATACCAATCGTCAGTTTCTCCGATATTTAAACTTGATTAAACGTAAACATGACAAACAACTACATGAAAAGCTATTTAAAACATATTCACTAAAAGTCCTTCAAATGTTAAGAAGTTTTGTTTTATATTTTTGGACTTGCAAAAACAACTTTTTTCATTGACATCACTTAAAAGAGTCCTTGAAGTAACAACTTTCCAAGACTTTAAGAGTTAACATAGGCGATGGAAATGCATCTGTGAAGTATTGAATACATAAAGCTGCCACATCACATACCAACTCATGTTATATATCAATGTAAACCGTGCAGGAGAACTTGTCAATTTAGACTTTGGATAATTAAAACAAATTGTATGTCTTTGGAAATAAACGTTGCTGAAAAAAATGCTAACAAACTGTTTCGACAAAATAATATAAATTTTGCAATTTCTACATGAAATAAATAAATTCTGTTTTAATCTATACTAAACCATTGGAAACATCAGGACAAGCGAAAAAGACAGAACTGTATCACCAGCAAATATACACTAATATGAACACTTCCCGTAAATAGCTTTGCCTTATTTTGTCCGATGCTTCATTTTAGGAAGGCATTTTCAATTGACATACTCTAGAAACGGAAAAATAGGAATGGATACATGCTAATGACGGTGAATATGTATAAACCGATGGCGATTTCCAAACAAGTTGGATATAAGTCTTTGGAGTCCCGATCGAGTGTAGTTAGGACAGGTTTATAAATCATGCACTATGACCTGCAATTTTGAGCGGTCATAAGAGGGTCTTACGTGTTATTGGTATTACTGCTTCCTGCTACGGGGTTAATGCCAGCACCAGTCTTTTACAGGTCCAACAACAATCGGGTTAGGGGGCTGGGACAAGCAAGATTCACAATTGGCTCCGTTTTAACTCGCTGGACTTTTATTTACGTATAATATAGTTGTTCACATTGTGACTTCGATTATTGATTGCAGTACAATGCCTCCCAAATTACATACGTTACGGCCATTGTCATGCGATGAACAAGTCGGACGACTAGTTGTGACATATCGGGTTTAAGGTATAAGCCATGTAATACAACTCGGGAAACATCGGGTAACATCGACATATATCGCCACTCGCAGTAACAGATCGCGACGAATATCGGGCATATTCGGCATGTACCGGATGTTGCTATTTTTAGAAACAGAAGGTTTTTCCCCGCTATTCATAGGTCAATAATGGAATTTCTACATCGTAGTATTTAGAAACTCGGTGATGTTTTTCTCATGAATATACGTTTAAAACAAATAAACACTAAAAGTGCACGCTGACAGTTGATTACGATACATCTAACAATTTGAGTCATTATAGTAAAACATGGATAATAAGTGAATTATACGCGTAATAGCAGATTTTTTCTGTCAACAATCAGCATGGATCTGGGAAATTCAGATATTCGTATCAAGGGGCTATGAATGTAAGTATCCTTGAGCAGTTTTGTACGTTGATGTGTTCAAAAACGCTCGTTTTTTAATTTATCTTTGGAATTCTTAAATCATTTTTTTATTAGCTAAATGTTAAGACAGCATGTTCATATTTTTACATGTACTTATGTACATGTTACATATTTTACATGTACTTATGTACATGTTACATATTTTTATATTTAATTATGTACATTATTTATGTATATGATATGAGTATGTAATCTTTAATTCGATTGTTTTATCTTAGAAATATAAGACATAAAATATTGTTTAAAAATGATGTGTTTTGGTACTTGACCTATTTCTAACATACCATAACAAATGAACATACCCGTATTTTTTTACAAAATGCATATTTATAAAATTAACCTGTGAGGAAAAGTTTAACGTTGTTTGGGGCTTGAAGCCATGACTGCTTTGACACTAGCGACATTCATTTGCTTGGTGTAGGTCTCGTTAAAACCCCAGACTGTCTTTAATCATTATCAACCATATGCACAACAACTAGACATTTGTGCCTACCAACCCTTACTCTTGGCTAAAACGGATATTAGTGCAGAATGTATAATACTTGTGCATTTGTATTTTAAGGTGGTAGTTTCTGCTGGTTGATGATCAGAAGTCTAATTTCTTTCAGGCAGGAAAATGACTGAATACTACTAAGTCAACAACACTGGGTTATGAAGAATTCCAACCTGCATTAAATACTATGTCGGATCCTTGAGAGCGGATTTGACAACCATGTCTATCAAAAAGGCAGTCGCATCTGATAGAGATGATGTTAGTATTTCATATAAAACATATTTGACTTGGTTTTTGTGATGATGATGATGATGATGATGATGATGATGATGATGATGATGATGATGAATTTTATTGATAAATTTAATAAAACAAATATATATATATATATATATATACATGTATGTATCAGCTTGTTGATGTTGAAGTACAACTTTTTCCTTTACAGCACTAAACATTCTAGATGGGTAAAGTACCTGAAGGGGCATGAAACCAAATCATCATTGACTCAGCATTGACTAATTATCATCTGTGCACACACTACAAGTACAAACGCATGGGAACAGACCAGACTTCAAATGTTGAAGAGTGAAGAATTATTGTGAAAAATCTAAATGTTAGAATACCAATGACGAAATAAAACAGATATACATCAAATTACCCACAGAGATGGTTTACATGTTACAATATTAAAAAAACATTAGTTGAGAACTTTCACTCTGACATTTTTGGAGGGGCATTAACGCCCAATTAGTGTTCTTGTTTCTTCACATATTTTAGTTTAAAAGTACACTCATTTTTTGGGGCTTTGTATTCTGAGTTAGTATCATAAGGAAAATTCATTTATTTGAAAGAGTACATTTTATGAATAAGTTCAATTAAGCTTTTTAAAATTTTAAAAGAAAAAGGTTGATTTTTAAGCATTTTATTAGCTATAAAAGTGTATGGTTACATGACATAATGTATATTTTCTTCAAAACTGGACGGTAAACTATCATATATTGTCTTTTAAATTATTCAATAGACATCATAGATAATATTTAAAATGATTTCAGCAGCTTGCCTTATATTTAACTTTTTTTTATGAATTTTATAAAACTGCTAAATATTTTCAAACATTGAAAAACTGCTCTGTTCCGAAGACTCACAAGATCAATCAAAATGATTTTTTTCCATGTGTATCAATAATGTGTTCGTTTGAACTTTCGTTTTCTGTTAACTAAAGTTTATTTTACAAGAAACTGTTGTGTTTATTTCATAATCTCTGATAATGCGAAAAAAAAATCAAATATAGACAAAATATTTACTTGTTGCACTTTGTAGCCCTTGGAGTTTGGGGGTGGGTGTAATGAAACATAAATTACTTTTTTAATTCACGGTAAAAAATCTTCAAAATTTGGATAAAAGTCCCATAGTGTACCATAATTATAACTATGTTGTCGGTTAAAGCTTTTATAAAAGTGTGTATTACGCGGCTAATACCTTAAGAAGATACGAGTACATAAGCATTTATGACCATGCAATAAAACTTGCGAAAACAAACTGCACATTCATAGAAGAGGTAGTACGACCTGTTCTGATCAATAGTATTTCATAATTATAATCTAATCTCGAATTGTAGCGGGAACATTTTGAAAATTTCACTCATATAAACTTCGAAAATAATATTAGTCATAGTTAAATATGATAGGACTTTTTATTCTAACGTATGATCTGGAATAATTTACATTCGATTTTGAAGTTGAAGTGTTTAATCCAGACAACACTGAGAGTTAGTTTACCAAAATGTGTGAAGTATACCTAATCTTAAAAAATGATTTCATAAGTGATTGCTTTATCAATTGTATAGTATACATGCTCTTCATCGGTTGTTTTGCAGCAGTACTAACATACTTTGAGCTTGTATTAAATAGATAACTCAGAAATCATGATTCGACATGTTTTTTCCTGACCAATAGTATACCGACATGCGTTTCCATGTAGTTTCACAATTGATGTGTTTACTCTAAGTCAATAGCGAAAAAGCATTTTCTCCGACCTCAGATAAGTAGATCCAAACATTTAACCATGCTAGAAATTCTTATCTTGCCCACAGGCAAAAATAAAACAAGTACTCGTATGAAACTCTTTTTTTATTGTCATCACACAATTACCTCACTTATTGAGGACCGTCGTCTGTAGCATTATGGAAACCTTGTCTTGTTGCAATGTTTAGAATGCTAATCGATTATTTCTCGCTGCAAATGGCTCCATAAAAGAGTTTTCACGCACCATTCAAGAAATAATGCTGCAATCTCCTTAGAACTATTTAAAGACCCATTTGACTCATTTGACATAATCTGAATCACTGCACGCATATCAATGACAACCACGAATTATCACATATCCAAACGCATTTATGTTCACTACGCACAAGAGAGTTCCAGCAAAAAATACATTTTTACTTTATTTTGTTTAACTGAGGTGGGATAAAAAACATCTACCATAGCCGCTCGTGTCAGATGGGTTCATCCCAACCCCCGGTAAACCTCGTTTCCGCAAAATACCCTACACTCGGATCGGGATGAACCAATCTTACAGTCTCGACAATAGATGATACCTATAAAATTCAGATTTTAAGTAGTGCCTCCGTCGTTACAAACATTTATATGTCTGCGACAGATTAGCTGTACTGTACATGTTTTCGTTAAAGCAGGATAGTTTCAACTTCGCTTAACGAATACAACTTGAAACACTTTAACATGATCCCCAGTTAAATGTAATGACGCACGAGTTTGTCAATTAAAATGAATTGTCTACTGTGTAAAATCTATTTATAAACACAAAATAAGCAGAAACTACAGTTATGCTTCGCCAAATATTCAGCGAATGCAAAGAACCTTATGCATTAAAGAACAGATTTAGCCAGGCTGATGAATGCTCTTCTCCCCGAATTTAATATAACCTCCAATTACTTGTCCAAAATTGGCCGAAAAGACAGATCTGTTGGCGAAGCTTGTCTCTTGAGATTAGAGACTTAGAAAAAATACAAAGTAGCCAAAATATAATCTCTATTCAGAAATCAATTTTCCAACGTCAATTTTTAATGAAACCTTCAAACGGAGTAAATCTTGCTTGGTTTTCATTTGATTACACTTTTTGTACACACATATATTTTCTCTCGAATTTTCATTGAGCTTTTGAAATAAATGCAGTTTATGCTTTTCGTATCGTTGTATAAATTATACATAACAATACTAACAAACTATCTATATGAATACAACTTTACGCGAGAAGAAATTTGCCTATAAATTACGGACAATAGTGTCGAGATTTATTAGATTTTATCTAAATCGAAAACAGCCCATCAACTGAGTCAGGTTTTTTATTTGATTTTTAAGCATAGGCAGCAATTTGTGTAAACAGCGATTGAACTTGATTAATGATATCAGCCGCCGTCAGTTGTTTTAAGATCGTAGAGAGTCGAACAATATCAATCATGTTTATTTTATAAAAAAAGATTATCCAATCCAAGAATATAAGTGTTGGCGAATAACTGCATTGATGTTTTGTGTTTATGTTCTGTATTAAAGTATGTTTCTGTTTCGTTATTTAATGGACTATTGCTAGTATAAATGAGTGGGTTACTGCAAAGGTTTACTTGTCCTGTCTTCTTCTGGCCAAATGCTGCCTGTATCGTAAATCATAATCTCCGTATCAGTTTTGGCCTGCCTTAGTTGTTTCAATGATTTTAGGGTAGTTAATATGGCGGAAATCTTTCCATTATGCTTTTTTGCAACATCAAAACTAGAAGCCCACAGATCTCAAGACATCAATTTTGAAGCATTGCCTTACTTTTAAGCATACACGTAATGTGACAAACTAATTCGTGTACACTTGAAAACACGTATCTCTTAAATATCTAAGGCTGTATTGCGAATATTGATCACATGGAGTGATAAATGACGAAAGTCAACAAACAAAATTTATGCTGGAATAAAATTATTTGTCTGCGATATAGATCATACAGTTATCATTTGTTTCTATTAATCTATTGTTTGAAAGCCAACGACAAATTGTGTTCACGTACTTCTATTCGGCTGATGTTTAAGACAGTTCCATTTTACGAAAAATAAACAGGTGCACATGTAAGAGATACCCTGTCATCTCAAGAAATGTTTTTGGAATATGTGTACTATATTACAGGTAACTTATTGTATATAGCTAGTCTGCATCACACTTCCTCTTTAGTTACTTATCTAATAATCCTCAAAGAGTAACAGATTATCAATTCAATTTTGTTCCTTTGCAGATTAATTTGTCTGTATCTAAGCTAAGTCAGAAAGTCTCTTACCTTAATAACCAAGGATTTATGTTAGATGTTTTGCATAATAATTAGATTTTGGGATAATTGGTACTTAAAATGAAAGATTCGGTGCCTTACAAACATTTGTTTTAATCGCCAAAAACAACCTGTTTTCACAATGGCCACTATTGAAATTGTTAAATTGCACCTAGCTGGGTCGATCGACTAATTGATCTGGCAATTTTAAAATGATTTTAGATTTTACTTGGATACTTACTGTTTGACAGTTCGTCTCTATACAGAGAAGAGATGTTTGATAATAATACATACTTAAGCATTGTTATTGATGTGCAGGTTCCAATGTGAAACAAAAACTTATATAACACTTCTTGTAGTTCCATTGGTTGATCGATTTGCTCTGATGATGTTTGCCTTCACAAATAAATCATCTCCATATAACCCTCTCTCATAAAATATGCACAAAATGACTCAGGATTGCCTTTGAAATTGCTTTTAGACTATGTACAGTTTATACAATAATGATCGATATGTAATCATTGAATGACCGTCTAAAAGGAGAGCCATTGTGTATCACGATGACGGCCTTGTTTCTGCATATATCTCGTATGAACGGACATGATTAATAGTGAGCGAAATGAATGTTGATGTTCATACTACAGTTTAAGACCTTTGGGTGACCTGGATTAAAAGAACTACCTTTATTCGATTTAAATGGAGAAAATAAATAATACTAATTATTGACTTTTAAAATAGGAAATTATCATTTCGTACTTTCCTTTTGAATGATAATTCTAAATGTGAACATAGTATCATAAAATAGCTTCCATGCTCCATCAATGGTTCGTTACTTTATCGCTAATTACCATTATCAGTTGGTTAAAAAGCACAGAAGATGTAAAAGCGTTAATGGTAAAAAACAACTGGAAGCAGACAAAAATGGCACATTCTTAGAGAATTACACATCGTTTGGATCTAATCTCAGTTTGCATGGATTACGGGATGTTTTGAAATCATGAGATCCTGAAAAAAAAATATAATGGAAAAATAAGGCACAATCCAAGTGGCCAAGCAAGAAGAGCCTGTTAAGAGCACAAGGTTAAGACATAACACATACCATCAGCCTCTATGAGAAAACAAAACGAAAGTGAATTTATAACTATAATAGAGTCTCATATAATGTCTGATAAAATCTCGAGGTCCACATTATGTTTTATTAATAGAAGTTAATGGGTAATACCAACGGAAAGCCGAAATGAATCACTGACTCACTATAAGCTAATGAGGTAGATAAGTGAGTGGAGCAAGGCGCTTTGCAAACAGTACATGAGCAGCTGCCGGATTACTCTGGTGAAAATAACTAGATAAGTAATGAACGTTTTTATATGAAATTTCACGTAAAGAAAATAAAACTATTTTTTTTCTGAAATAAATCCGATCGAAAGATAAATTAGCAATGCTGTTTACTGAATCGCAGACGTATGTACTCGCTCATGTTTGTTCTCGTATGCACTTTTTGTGTATGACGAAATAAAGTGTGGCAAATCATTAGGAGTGTTCAAACTTAGATACTTTCAGTTGAAACCCTTCAACAAATGTTAATATTTGCTCAAATATCGTTCATAAAAACCACAAGTTTCCTGATAAGCGTCAACAGCTTTGTTGTTCTAGAAGAGGACCACCAAAGGAACATTCATACAAGGTTTAGAGAAGCTAGTTGAAGAAAACTGTTGACGACGGACGCCGGTCGGTCGACGTCTGACGACGGGCAATCACCCTATCACAATAGCTCACGATAAGCAATTTGTGCTAAGTTGAGCTTAAAATATACAAGTGCTCGGGAAAAAAGTACAGTGATGATTGTCAAGTTTTTTGCATGTGTTAACGCTATGAGGTTGGTTTAACTTCAAGTGATCGTTTTTTGCAAATTTCTTTAAATTTTGCCATGTTTCGCATGCTTTCAATGAATTAACACAGGCAAGCTTAGGTAAGTTTATACTTTTCTACGCTATGAAATTTGACCAGATCAAACGAAAAATAAACGAAAAAAGTAAACCCCTTCAGCAATTAATGCAATTAAAAGTATTGAAACTGGTCTTCGATATTTAAACTCTGGAGCTCAGTATCTATTTTTCGAAACAATCTAAGAAAATGCATGTGTAATATTCTGGAATCGATACATCTAATCACATCTAGTTTGTCGTATAATGTCACACTGCCCTTTAGTCACCAGTCTTTGAAGCAAGCGTGAGAACCAATCGTCCACTAAATCCTATTCCTCTGGAGATAAATTTGTCAATACTTAACGAGATGAGAATATTGTGCAAGAAATAATGATTTACTCCAAAGTATGATTAGAAATTTATCAACGGAAATACATCTTTTGAAGATTGTAACCTTATTCATCATATCCAGATCCAACTATAATAAGATTGAATTCTTTGCCAAAACCTTGGTTTTATCAGCTTTAAAAAGCAAGAATAACTGGTCGTTGACGACGAAATAAGTAGTACGATGATAGATCAAAAGTGCATGCTTTTATTCTCTGCAGTAATTGGATACTTAATGTAAACTAATTGCATATCCGTTTTCCCCATGAGATGCATTTGCACATTGTTATTAAGGATTGATTTTATATCTATGTGTGCTTATTCTGTTCACTCGAAGTTGCGCAAGCAATCAAATCTATGAGGCGCACTAGCCATTTGGAGAACATTTTCAAGTTGATGTCCATGCATTCATAAAGGAAAAATTGATTTATAACGTATTTATCGTCGGCATGTACATAATTGAAAACAACCTCTTTGAACCGATGGATTTAAAAAAGTGTAGGCAACATACTGTTTTTTTTTTCATGAATCTTTATCGTTATTTGCCTATAATTATGATCATGTTATTTCAGCATTTACTTTACACTCCTTTGACAACATCGTACACGCGTATTTGAGTATTATAAGTCGTTGAATTACTTTCGTGATGGAAATACCTAATGTTTCAGACACTATCGGAACTGTACATACTAGAAATTAATACACAACAGCAACTATAGAGAGCTTGATATTATAAACCGAGTGTATTAGCGATATCGGAGTTTTCATAGATTTTTAAAAATAAATCTTACCTCGTTCAAAGCATGTTATATTTCATTTAACGCTAACTTTTCACATAATAACCTGGGTTATGTTGTTTTTGAATTTATCCTTTAAAAGAATGTTGCCAGGAGTGGCTAATGTTTTAAATTCGAAAGCTTCGACCTGCGACTTTAAGCAGGCAAGGATAGCTTTTACACTTTAAACTTGTAATCTGTGACGCTACTGACGGCTCGTTTTGAATTGGTCCGTCAACTACTACAGTCGGGCGTGAGGGAATATGTATTGGAAGGTGAAGGTCAAGCCTGGTTCGGTGACGGTCCAGATATTGGTCTAGCATTAGTCTTACATTACTTACAAAGATTAGAAATATGTAGGTATTTCTTAGTGCGATCGCATTCCAAGCCGTGGAGGAAATACAACTTTTGCCTTCCGATCACATTAATAGCACATTGTCGTCCAAATATCGGATGACTTCGTTGGACTTCGAGAAGATATAGAGGCATTTATGGGCATGTAGTAAAACCCGAAGTCGACAATAAAGGCACTTTCATGGACGGTGTCTGATATCTCGTGCCAATAAATTTCGTCCCACAATTGGTATATAATCTTATTTAACACTTGAAGGGTTACGATACATTTTCGCCTATTTTTTAAACCCAGAATCACATTCTGTAAGAGAGATCATTTGAAGAGTACGCAATACTTTAGTAGGTTCAGGACTATTTATTACTGAATTGAATGTATGTAATTTGCAACAACAACACGATGCCGTCTTGCTTTTAGACGGTAGATGATGAAGAGCGATGCAAAAAATATACCTTTGTTAGTGCGATTAAAATATATACTTATATGTAAATAGCCCTTGAAGGTAAACAAACTGTTATTTATTCAAGAAGCCATTCGCAACTCAAATTAAGAAATCAATATGAACTTATTGTTTCAAATAAATAAAATTATTGAAAAAGCACTTACATTTTAGCGCCGTTTATATACTTTGTCTATAAATGTACACATTTTTATTGGCTTTTCAGCATTCTAGCAGAAAACATATCTCATCATGCTGCATTACAAAAGGTAATACACATCGGGATGGAAGCACTGAGAGATACAGGAGCACTTTGTTTAATAATAGCACAGAAATGGACACTCGTTTCTTCTTTTCCTGAAGCTAATCAGTAGTGGCCCATTACCATTCCTACCTCATTTGTCACAGAACATGCTTTCTTTTACACTCTGAGACATTCCATCAATAGTGTGCAAGTAATCGAAGTAAGGGTTTGAGAACCTTAAGTAGTGCCTAAATAGTGTTTAGCAAGGTCTACGTAGTGTATTAGTTTGTCTCTGTATTGAGTCAGCTAACAAGGAAAACAAGGTCAACGTAGTGTTATGTTATGTCGCTGTATTGAGACAGCTAACAAGGAAAACAAGGTCAACGTAGTGCTATGTTATGTCGCTGTATTGAGTCAGCTAACAAGATCAACGTAGTGTTATGTTATGTCGCTGTATTGAGTCAGCTAACAAGGAAAACAAGGTCAACGTAGTGTTTTGTTATGTCGCTGTATTGAGACAGCTAACAAGGAAAACAAGGTCAACGTAGTGTTTTGTTATGTCGCTGTATTGAGTCAGCTAACAAGGAAAACAAGGTCAACGTAGTGTTTTGTTATGTCGCTGTATTGAGACAGCTAACAAGGAAAACAAGGTCAACGTAGTGTTATGTTATGTCGCTGTATTGAGACAGCTAACAAGGAAAACAAGGTCAACGTAGTGTTATGTTATGTCGCTGTATTGAGACAGCTAACAAGGAAAACAAAGTCAACGTAGTGTTTTGTTATGTCGCTGTATTGAGTCAGCTAACAAGGAAAACAAGGTCAACGTAGTGCTATGTTATGTCGCTGTATTGAGACAGCTAACAAGGAAAACAAGGTCAACGTAGTGTTTTGTTATGTCGCTGTATTGAGTCAGCTAACAAGGAAAACAAGGTCAACGTAGTGTTATGTTATGTCGCTGTATTGAGTCAGCTAACAAGGAAAACAAGGTCAACGTAGTGTTATCTTATGTCGCTGTATTGAGACAGCTAACAAGGAAAACAAGGTCAACGTAGTGTTTTGTTATGTCGCTGTATTGAGTCAGCTAACAAGGAAAACAAGGTCAACGTAGTGTTTTGTTATGTCGCTGTATTGAGACAGCTAACAAGGAAAACAAGGTCAACGTAGTGTTTAGTTATGTCGCTGTATTGAGTCAGCTAACAAGGAAAACAAGGTCAACGTAGTGTTTTGTTATGTCGCTGTATTGAGACAGCTAACAAGGAAAACAAGGTCAACGTAGTGTTATGTTATGTCGCTGTATTGAGTCAGCTAACAAGGAAAACAAGGTCACCGTAGTGTTATGTTATGTCGCTGTATTGAGTCAGCTAACAAGGAAAACAAGGTCAACGTAGTGCTATGTTATGTCGCTGTATTGAGACAGCTAACAAGGAAAACAAGGTCAACGTAGTGTTTTGTTATGTCGCTGTATTGAGTCAGCTAACAAGGAAAACAAGGTCAACGTAGTGTTATGTTATGTCGCTGTATTGAGTCAGCTAACAAGGAAAACAAGGTCAACGTAGTGTTATGTTATGTCGCTGTATTGAGACAGCTAACAAGGAAAACAAGGTCAACGTAGTGTTTTGTTATGTCGCTGTATTGAGACAGCTAACAAGGAAAACAAGGTCAACGTAGTGTTATGTTATGTCGCTGTATTGAGACAGCTAACAAGGAAAACAAGGTCAACGTAGTGCTATGTTATGTCGCTGTATTGAGTCAGCTAACAAGGTCAACGTAGTGTTTTGTTATGTCGCTGTATTGAGACAGCTAACAAGGAAAACAAGGTCAACGTAGTGTTTTGTTATGTCGCTGTATTGAGACAGCTAACAAGGAAAACAAGGTCAACGTAGTGTTATGTTATGTCGCTGTATTGAGACAGCTAACAAGGAAAACAAGGTCAACGTAGTGTTTTGTTATGTCTCTGTATTGAGTCAGCTAACAAGGAAAACAAGGTCAACGTAGTGTTATGTTATGTCGCTGTATTGAGACAGCTAACAAGGAAAACAAGGTCAACGTAGTGTTTTGTTATGTCGCTGTATTGAGACAGCTAACAAGGAAAACAAGGTCAACGTAGTGTTTTGTTATGTCGCTGTATTGAGTCAGATAACAAGGTCAACGTAGTGTTATGTTATGTCGCTGTATTGAGACAGCTAACAAGGAAAACAAAGTCAACGTAGTGTTTTGTTATGTCGCTGTATTGAGTCAGCTAACAAGGAAAACAAGGTCAACGTAGTGTTATGTTATGTCGCTGTATTGAGACAGCTAACAAGGAAAACAAGGTCAACGTAGTGTTTAGTTCTGTCGCTGTATTGAGTCAGCTAACAAGGTCAACGTAGTGTTATGTTATGTCGCTGTATTGAGACAGCTAACAAGGAAAACAAGGTCAACGTAGTGTTTTGTTATGTCGCTGTATTGAGTCAGCTAACAAGGAAAACAAGGTCAACGTAGTGTTATGTTATGTCGCTGTATTGAGACAGCTAACAAGGAAAACAAGGTCAACGTAGTGTTTTGTTATGTCGCTGTATTGAGTCAGCTAACAAGGTCAACGTAGTGTTATGTTATGTCGCTGTATTGAGACAGCTAACAAGGAAAACAAGGTCAACGTAGTGTTATGTTATGTCGCTGTATTGAGACAGCTAACAAGGAAAACAAGGTCAACGTAGTGTTTTGTTATGTCGCTGTATTGAGACAGCTAACAAGGAAAACAAGGTCAACGTAGTGTTTTGTTATGTCGCTGTATTGAGTCAGCTAACAAGGTCAACGTAGTGTTATGTTATGTCGCTGTATTGAGACAGCTAACAAGGAAAACAAGGTCAACGTAGTGTTATGTTATGTCGCTGTATTGAGACAGCTAACAAGGAAAACAAGGTCAACGTAGTGTTTAGTTCTGTCGCTGTATTGAGTCAGCTAACAAGGAAAACAAGGTCAACGTAGTGTTATGTTATGTCGCTGTATTGAGACAGCTAACAAGGAAAACAAGGTCAACGTAGTGTTTTGTTATGTCGCTGTATTGAGACAGCTAACAAGGAAAACAAGGTCAACGTAGTGTTTTGTTATGTCGCTGTATTGAGTCAGCTAACAAGGTCAACGTAGTGTTATGTTATGTCGCTGTATTGAGACAGCTAACAAGGAAAACAAGGTCAACGTAGTGTTATGTTATGTCGCTGTATTGAGACAGCTAACAAGGAAAACAAGGTCAACGTAGTGTTTTGTTCTGTCGCTGTATTGAGACAGCTAACAAGGAAAACAAGGTCAACGTAGTGTTTTGTTATGTCGCTGTATTGAGTCAGATAACAAGGTCAACGTAGTGTTATGTTATGTCGCTGTATTGAGACAGCTAACAAGGAAAACAAGGTCAACGTAGTGTTATGTTATGTCGCTGTATTGAGACAGCTAACAAGGAAAACAAGGTCAACGTAGTGTTTTGTTATGTCGCTGTATTGAGACAGCTAACAAGGAAAACAAGGTCAACGTAGTGTTTTGTTATGTCGCTGTATTGAGTCAGCTAACAAGGTCAACGTAGTGTTATGTTATGTCGCTGTATTGAGACAGCTAACAAGGAAAACAAGGTCAACGTAGTGTTTTGTTATGTCTCTGTATTGAGTCAGCTAACAAGGTCAACGTAGTGTTTAGTTCTGTCGCTGTATTGAGTCAGCTAACAAAGGAAAACAAGGTCAACGTAGTGTTTAGTTCTGTCGCTGTATTGAGTCAGCTAACAAGGAAAACAAAGTCAACGTAGTGTTATGTTATGTCGCTGTATTGAGACAGCTAACAAGGAAAACAAGGTCAACGTAGTGTTTTGTTATGTCGCTGTATTGAGTCAGCTAACAAGGAAAACAAGGTCAACGTAGTGTTATGTTATGTCGCTGTATTGAGTCAGCTAACAAGGAAAACAAGGTCAACGTAGTGTTATGTTATGTCGCTGTATTGAGACAGCTAACAAGGAAAACAAGGTCAACGTAGTGTTTAGTTCTGTCGCTGTATTGTGTATTAATTCAGCTAACAAGCATAATACACTTTACGTAATGACATGTTCTTTCGCTGTATTATGTATTGAGTCAGCGAAAACGCATAACAAGTTATACGTAGTGTTTTGTTCTGCCGCGATTTTAAGTCAAGTCAACCTCAAGCATAACAAGGTTTACGCAGTGTTATATCTTGTCGCTGTTTTTAGACTTCTTTTTCTTTTCGCTAATGTACAAATATCTACAACGGAATACTTCGAATTTGTATTACTAAATGTGTCCGACATTTATAGATAAAGAAAACTATATCAAAGCGTTATCAACGTCATTATCGAATTGTAAATATAGAAACAAAGGCTAGAATTCACCTCACACAGGTAAACACCGAGTGCAAATCATTGAACTATAGCCGACAAATTGGAAACACCAGACTAAATATAAGGCCACAGACCAATAACGATTTCTATATTTGGGATTTAATACACCTTCCCTTTTGCATGTGTTATTCTTGTAAGCAATGTAACAGCAAAAAAGGAAAATATGACAAGTTTATATGAACAAATGATACCAGGTCAATATTCAGTTTGAATAAGGTCTCATTTAATTTATATTCCTGCTAAATGCATCTTCATTAAAAAATATATTTTGATACTCTTACCATTAGCACTGAGCCGTGAAAAGGCCGTTAATAATTTCATGTATTATTAGTTTTCTTTCAGTGTGGATGAAGAAGAAGAAAAAGAAAGTTTATTCAAAGAAATATATCACACAATACATATTTGAAATAGGCCAACATGACCCGTGATCAAATCAATGTAATACAATGACTTATATATACATGTATGGCGGAACAGATTGATTGACTCTATTTATGTATTCACAGATTTAACAACTATATTCATATAATTTAATATAATTGTCTTTATCGGTTATGAGTTATAACTTAAATACATATCTATCAACCGTATGACTTATGCACAACACTACAATGATACCATGAATTTTGATAAGTAGTTCTCGTTACTACTGTACTCATTATCTACAAATAACTTCAATAATGTTTTGCTAGTTTGGACTAAGTTTTTAACAGAAAGATAGGCTATGGAATACAAAAATCAGGCTTGTACGTACAAATATGTATGGTTGTCATCGATACCGGTTAATGTGTGTCAACTTATTCCGAATAATTTATTGATCTGTTGTATTTCATATATACACTCTACGTCTAGCATAAAGAGTACCGTTATTCAAATACAATGTAACCGTACACTAAGTCGTGTTTACACTCATTCTTAATTTTCTTAATTCAAAAGCATGATATATGTATGCTGATAAGTTTCTTACAGTATTAACGTTTTCGGACTGCAGAAGTTATACAGTCTTATACATACTAGGCCTAAGTCTATAATATCGTTTTATGTATTTATCTCTAATAGTATTATAAAGATTACATTCCATCAAAAAATGGTATTCATCTTCAAGTACTTGGCATAAATTACAGATCCTATCTTCTCTTGTACATTTAACCATCGTCCAGTTTCTATTTGTAAACGATGAGAACTAAGTCTTAACAGTGACATAGCAATTCTATATTTTTCTACATTAACAATATTCAAGTATGCTTGGTATTCAAAATCTGATAATCTGATGTGTTAGATTATCATTAATACATCCAAACAGCATATCGTAAAACATGAAGGCTTAAATATTGACAGCTTCATAAAATACCATTCTTGACCTTTTGACTATTGACTTAAACCAATTCATCACATTTTAAACTCGCAAAAAAATGTCGTTTCTTCGAGTCAAACCGGCATAAAAGTTTCCTGTTCCACTCACTTCAAGCAAAATGTATGATCCAGCATACGCGATCATTCAAAGAATATCAAACTACTGAATACGACTGAAACAAGCTTTTGTTCCAAAACCACTTATTGCTGTTTGCCTTTGTCATGAATGCGTCTTTTATACAGTATGTTTTTTTTGTTGTTTTTTCATATTTTGAAACGCTGAAAATGTGTATCAATACTTTTCAACCTCTTCTAGTCTGTAAATCGCGATATTTCGTTTGAGGTTGAATGTGAATTCACTGTATTCATAATCATCTATATGATGTATTTTTCTTGTAAGATATTGTTGTTTTTTTTCAATGTTTTGACATTTTCCCGGTAACTCATTTTCAAGCTTAAATCTGATTTTTTAATATTATGTCAATGAATGTTTCGGATATGATTTCAAGTTCGGACAATATATACTGAGAACGTATCCTACATTCCGATGTGCATATTCAAACTCAGTCGTGTTACTAATAAAATGAGTTAAATATTTTAAAAAAGGAAACAAGTCCAACCTTCAAGTATTTAGTTGCAATTGTAAACTCAATTGTCCTTTGAATTAAGAACAATACGAACTGGTATGAGTTCCGATCGGCGATATATGGTTTTCAACTGTATACCTTAAACTTCACTCAATGTTAAAAAAGAACAATTTAATATATTGATTTAAGGATGTATTTTCTGAATTCGAATTAAGATAAAACACTGTTTTGCTAAGGCA
Organism: Mya arenaria; assembly: GCF_026914265.1. Lineage (NCBI taxonomy): Eukaryota > Metazoa > Mollusca > Bivalvia > Myida > Myidae > Mya > Mya arenaria. Next base: position 43,233,998 of record NC_069135.1, read on the forward strand.
GTTTTTACTCGGCACATTATATTAAGTTACTACAATACGTCCTTCCAAGAACAATGTTTAGACGAAATTCCTACCCATGTCGGTTAAAGATTGGTAAGCGAAACGTTTTGTTGTGGGTTGGGAAAGAAAATCCTTTACCTTGCTAACCTCGCTTACGTTAAGTATCCTCCACTTGGTATTGGATCTATATAGCGCTTTAATCTGTGGAGTAGACTAATTATCCTTTAATACTCGTTTCTGCCAGAGTTTTAAGTATGATGTTCAATTAGTCATTTTCAGAATAAAATATAAAGAAAGCCAAAGTTATTAGATGCATTTCCAATAAATAAAACAAAAAAGACGTATTTCATGACACCAACTAAGTGCAGGTAGCATTTGTCATACATGCGTGATTAAGTTTGCATTTTCTGATCGATATTCACCAGGGATGATCGTGCTATCTAATGATTGACAGCGCATGTTGTGAACGTCTAAACCTTTTTGTAATCTTTCAACCTGTTCTTGTTTAATTTAATCTCGACAGACATGTTTACATATCTAAAGCAAAATCACTACTTCGAAGGATAGAACATTGTGCTTTTTATTTGTTTATACCAGATCAAACTGCAGTACTTATAAACCTATTGTATTCCACTTTGACAACTATTATAACCAAACCTTTCTTGGCACTATTTATCCGATTTTATAAAGTGTCATCGTTGTGCTCGCAGTCTTACTGCATCTTAATGATGGAACCCCTTTCTCAACAATCGTTTCGCACGATTGTTTTATTCGGTAAGACTATTATTTATGTCATAATACGTTTTGTGATTGGTCACGTAAGACTCAGCTGGTTTCAAATTACGATGTCGTTTTATTACAAATTAGACCGAAATTCTACGAATAACTTACAATCTTACAAACGAAAATTTCTGCGACTGTTTCAATAGCGCGTTCAAACATGTTTTCGCACGATCACTATGTATTAAGTCTTTCTACGTATTTCCGTTTTAAATAGAGGTGTAATGCACGTTAATAATAAAGCATTTTGTAGATTAAAGACATTAGTTAATTTAAGTACCAAAATGGCCATATACTTATCATATATTTTTTAAAATGTGCACGTTGTGTTTGCAAACGCCAATCTAATAGCTGTTTATAACATTAATACCCATCTGTCTGCATGAACGGGATAATCATGTATGAACAGGAAATGAAATAAACATCAATAACAACCGCCTGGTTTTAAAATCAGTATTAAGGACATGCTTTATTCTTGATGGGTATATTTCTAACCAGGGTTTGCTTTGTATTAATGTATTTCGTGCTGTTTTTTGTTCTAAGCGTTTTCAATTGAAATCATTGACCTTTAACATAATTGAAAAGCTAAGAAAGATAAGCACATTTTTACGTGCGGTTGTATATATTCAGATTAGTATTGTTTTGGATTATAACAACTTATAATCCTATAAATATGTTTATTGATTTCATACATCAATATGAGGACTGTTTGGGATTCCATCAGACTTATTATCCTATATATGCGGTTATTGATTTCATGCACTGAAACGAGGATTGGTTATTGCGTTCATATATTAAGATCGCGAATTATCAACTATTAATATTCAAGTAAATTTAAGTGTTTATCTTGTAACTGTTTGCATTGTGCCAGCAGGTCACGAACAACTTAAATCCACTTTTTATAATGTGTTAAATGTATCATTGTCATCAGCGTTTCAATTTTTCGTTTAAAAGTTATTTGAAGTGATTTTCCCGCGTAAGTGTGACGTAATATGATTAACTTTTTCCGGTTACATACGGGTCGTTCTATTTAAATAATGGATGAGAGAGAGTTAAGGAAATGAAGTATTTGTTTACATTGTTGAAAGAACTAATGAAATAAACTTTTGGTGTAAATATATAAATATAAGTATTGCAGTGCGGGATTGATGTCATTATTACGGATATGGCCGCAGTTGGTCTGATTAAAGCTCTTGTTTAGACATGGTTTTGTTTTTTAAGGATTTTTGTTATTGGAAAATCACGTAGTTAACATAACGTTGTTCTGTGCAAACTCTCTGCAGACGAATATGTTTTTTTTAATTATTTTTGATTTACGTAATATTAGTTTGATTCACAATATAACGAGCTTAAATTCATGTTTACATTGATGTCTAGAATTTCAAGACCGCTAACTCCTTGTATGGGAAGAATGTTCCACCAAAGAAATCTAGATTACTTATAAGAGAAAAATCTATGCAATAACCCAAATACGGCTACACAAGCAATGCCGCTTAAAGTTAAACGCACATACTCCGTGAGTTTTTTTAACTCACAAAACATCCAACTTTAAAGATGGCAAGTTTTCCATGGTCGAATAAAGTATAATGATAATAAAATCAGTGCCAATTGTTAAAAATATGAAAAACAGATATTACACTGTGTAGTGAATTCCGAAGTGTTGTTATCTGACCTTTACATCAATTGAACTAAGTTTGGGCAAGATAAGCCTCTTCCAGTAACACAATATAACTGTTGGTATATAAGTATACTTAAACGTTCCATTCACATATGGATATATATTCTGTCTAGACATGCTGTACTAAGCAAAAATATAATATTGTATTCGACTGACTTCTATCATGCTGGCCAAATAGCCCTAAAATGCGAAAGCTTTTAAAGTTATCCATTCCCTGTGTCATCTTCATTTCGATTTGCTCGATTGCTTGATGTATTGTGATCATGGTTTGTACATGCAACCAACCCACACACATGCGAACTCTTAATAAGGATTCTAACAATTATGCGGATCATTTTATCCTACGTTTGACTTTAAATGTGATGATTATATAACTCGTATAGGTGTTGAATGTAAAGTCTTCCAATAGCACAAAACCATCGTTAGCGGTTGAATTCTCTAATTTCGCTAAGAGGCACAACGTAACGAATATTTATTTAGCCTATGAGTGCTCTGCCACGAATATTTGCATTGTCGTTCTAGACAAGCGTACCAATTGGCAAGTGATATTTGACGTCATGGTTGACATTTAAGCTCTCGCACTGAGCAAACGTCCACCAGAACATATACGAAAAAGACGACGACATCAAAAACTTTGACAGTTCCTGTCCAAAAAGATAGAGAGTCTCTATATCCGGTCAAGATTATTGACGCATAACGTATTTGAGGTAATCCTGGTATGACGTTTTAAGTAAGCTCCGCACTAAAGAGAGTAAACGACGCATACTAAAGTAATGTTATTTATTGACATTTTCTATCTATTTAATATTGCTTTTAATAAAACAATATATTTTTGCAGCAACGCATTTGCTAAACACGAAACCTGATTTGCCTCTGGGGGTATTTCAATGTTGCCAGGGTTTTTTAGTAAATGTTCGAAAAAGTAATGCTTTACTCTAATAAAACTTTTGTCGAATTTTTCGGCAAAATATTTATAAAAAAAGTTGCTGCTGTGTTTTAATACAATGTTTACGTCTGATTTACCTGTTTCTTTTTTCAAGTTAAGCTTTTTAGCCTTCATTGAGGTTAAGAACTGCCGAACTCCATCTTATGCATTTTTTAGAATTCAAAAACTAGATTCCTACCTTGTTTTTCAACTTAAAGAACATCATTTCATAACAGCTTATTTAAAGTTTTCTTACAAGTTACAATAATTGAATGGCATGGCATAGGGCTTTTAAATTAGTGTCTCTATTTTTTTCTTTTGCATGATACGTCTTAAGGAAAAACTGTTATTATTGAATTTAAATATCGATCACAATCTCTTATATTAGCTATATCAACATGATTCCTTCTACACAACTTATTGGCTTTTTATTAGAATATTCAGTTTCTTAAATGCCATATAAACGCATCTGAAATACCACAGGGGCAAATGGTGGTCATGTAAAAGAGGTATAATGAAATTTTATATAAATGTTTTAGGTCCTAAACTGAGAGATGGTACTGTATGGATTAGCATGCAGTTATCATTTGTACTAAAAGCGATTTGATTTAACCCAAGCGCTGTGTGATTTTATTTGTTTAAAGTTCGTAAACATTCATGTCGATGAAGATTGTTGTAAACGTGTCGTACATCATTAATGCCAAATGAAACGCTTAATTGTGCAAAAGCATTTTAATTCTACCCAGCTGCCTTATTTGTCAAGTCCGTTAATTTCATTTACGCAAGGGGACCGTAAATTGTTAAGTGCTTTTAAGATTGTGTCTTCAAAATGTGACATAAATGATCACGTTACATGGGAATCAAGCTTAAACGCAATGTTAATAAACCCTTGATAACACAATAGGACCTGAAGGAAGGCCAAAGACCTCAATTGCTTCCATAAACTTGTATAAACTAGAAACACCCAATTCCGCAACATACACAAAAATAATTAAAAAGCCGCCAATAACAAAGAATATGCATTGATCAAGACAACTTGTATACCATTTGTTTAGAAAAGCCATTTCGGGGGATGAAATTTAACTGCCTACATTTTCAATGTTACACACTCGCAATCTTCTATGCGTTATAGGTGGGGAACATGTCTGGCTTTGTATTGGTGTGTGCTTGTTAATGTGCATACTTTACTCAGTCAAGCGACCTCTTTAATATACGCAGCTAGCCGACAGCATTAATATATGCAATAGAGCGACCACTTGAATAAACGCAGCCGGTCGACAGTATTAATATACACAGTCGAGCGACCACACATTTATATATGCAGCCAGCCGACAACATACATATACGGAGTTGAGCGACCACTTGAAGATACGCAGCCGACCGGCCGATTTAATGAGAAAAATGCATGACTTTTGTTATAGTGGTCGACTTAGTGTTCATACTTAGATTTTTTCTTCTGACACAGCATCCGTTCAATTCAAGCAATGAACCTGGTTTAAACAAATAACGAATGATTGATAAGTAACCAAAATACATGTATGGCGAAGTTTGAAAAACTCTTCAATTTCATTTTACAACATATCATTTTGAGCATTGGGTACTGTTTGTTGCTGCGTAGAGAAGAGTTAAATAAAAAAAATACGCACGCACAGAGGACTGATATCTAGGCTTCACGATCCCCCGAAAACATAACTTTTTAAGACAGATGGTCAGACAGAAAAAATCGGCTTCTTTATAAGAAAAATAAAATTGGTTGTACGTTATCACTATATATTCGATAAGGTGATTTCACATTCCTTGAAAGCTCTTAAATCAATATCCTATAATCTAATTTAGCAGAATATAGGCCATTTACAGCTACATGTTGAGGTTTCATCTCGACACTTTTAGGCTAACCCATATATTAATGATCGAAATTATATGGAGGCGTCATTCAGAGAGTTAATGTTTCTTTCTTTTCAAATGAAAAACAACTGCCGTGTAACTACTTCAGAAACAATGTTCTAAATGCAATTTAATAAAATAATGCATAAATAAGTGAAAGGAAAGTTTTCAAATACACTAATATATAAAGCTGAAATTTAGTTTCATTTAATTTCGTAGGTTACAGGAAAGATGGGGATTGTTCCCGGCCCAGAGTTATAATTCAAACAACTCACACGTTTGAATAAAATGACATTCTCTCACTTTTTTCTCTCCATGTACGCTGGCATTTGTTTGTTAATGATCATGAGAATTATGTCACTGACAATGTAATATGGAATAGAAGAACTTGGGTTAAACAACGCACTTGGATCTTATAATAAGGTGCCATTTGTTTGTAAAGAAATATTGTGTTAAGTTGAAAGAATTACAGATATTCTCTATTTATCCTAAAATTGTCGGCATTGCTTGAAACGTGGCAAAATGACCGGAGGAAAAAATCATATGGCACACTGATCTTTACTCTTTACCCCACAACAAAAATATCCACTTCTAAATATAATAATATGAGTGCGTATATCAAGACAACGCGTTACTAGCTAATATTTATGGTGAATTCGAACATCAACATCCACGACCAATCCCTATTTATGCTTGCAAAGTTACAATTAGCGGTGTTAAAATATGCCCCATGTAAATATATCTTCCAATGACTTATGAGATGGGGAGGGGACACTGCTGACAGGGATAATTCAATTTCTTTTTGTGTATGTGTGTTGACTGTCAATTGACAGTTTTATTAAAAATAATATTATATCATTTTAACAATTGAATTATAACTATACTAGCTACCCTGTCACGTATTTTTACTGTAATCAAATGCTTACCGGTGTGAAACATATCAATATTTTATTTCATATCTGCGTCTTTATATAATAATACTGTAAAAGTCATTTCTGAGAAATAATTCATGTGTAGCTGAAGCAATCCTATCAGCAACGAACAATTTCGTCATTTTTGTTATGTTTTTCATGTTTAGTGTCTTTGTATATACAAAAATGGTGTGTACATGAAATAACACTAATTTGGTAAAAAATGAAAAAAAACGAAATGTGATTATACGTTCATCAAATTCTCTGGGTTTTTCTCTAGAATTATGTATTATTTTTGTTTTAAGGAGATAATTAAATATTTAAGGATACTATTTATAATGTTATAATTTAATTCTAATTGAGAATGCAATAAAGATGCGTCGCTTTGTTGCACATGACATGTATGGCATAGGTTTGCCGAATAGGATTTTACCAGCACTTTCTTTATTATAATGAATATTTGATTATTTATGAACATTGTATACAGTGAAAGTAGCGTGAGAACTTTATATATACTTCATCTACTTTTAGTCTAAAATATTGGATAAAAATGAGATTAACAGCATATAAACAACAAGAACCAAAAACGATCAATGTACTGTTATGTCAATTTTAACCCCTATACATTAAGATAATTCCCAACCCTTTCAGGTTTTAGGTCTCCAAGTGTTTTAAATTGCCAAACAAGCCATGGCCACAATTTCATAAAATGATTGATATATATTTAAGCATGAACTTTGCATGGATTATAGAGAAAATCATATATGTCATTTGCTTGGAACAGAAAATATATAGACTCACAATGTGTATGCTTGAAGTGTATATACACACTAGGAATGGATGACATTGTTTAAGGAAGTACTTACTGAAAGTATTTATTACTAAAATAGTACATACATTCACGTTTTTGTTAAATACGGATTTCAAAAAATGCCACGATCAAGATCATATGAAGATCAAGAGTGTGTGCACACTTAAACGTATGTCATTTGCTTCCGAAACTTGAGGAAATTAAATACCACCTTTGTCAATCGTATTCGCCAAATATATTAGGTTTATGTGAAACATTTTTACACGCAGATATCAATGACAATATGCTGCAAGTTAAGAATTACACGTTTGAAAGGAAAGACCGAGAACATAAAAAGGGAGGGGGTATTCTTGTTTACGTGAACAATAATATACAGTACCGTAGACGTCTAGATCTCGAGGTAAATGACATTGAATCGATTTGGCTTGAAATTAATGGTCTATATTGCAAATCGTTCTTAATCAATTTCATTTATCGACCTCCGAACTCCCAACAAAAATGGATTGACTTATATGATAAGCAGTTAGAAATAGCTGATAGTTCTAATATTGGGTTTCATTTAATTGGAGATTTTAATATCAATTATTCGCCGGAAAGTGGCAAATATAACAACACTAAATGGGCAGATCTTACCACGAAGTATGGCTTGGAACAATTAATCAAATCACCAACAAGAATTTCAAAAAATAACTCTACTATAATAGATCATTTATATACGAATATGAGTAATCATGTAACTGAATGGTGTGTGTCTCACTTATCACTAAGTGACCACTTTCCCGTTTGTTTCACACATTCTATTACAGACAAATTACCAAAATTGGCCCCTAATAGCCATACAGTTATACAATATAGATCTTTTAAGAAATTTGAAAAAGAAGCTTTTCAGGCAGAATTGATGTTTTCAGGACTGGATGAAATAGACTCATTGTCAAATTCCAATGATGCACTGAAAAGATTTTATGAAATTCTAAATGGCATTTTATCTAAACATGCCCCAGTCAAAGATAAACGTGTGAAACGCGAGAATCAGCCTGATTGGTTTACTGAGGAAATTATATCTATAATAAATCACAGGGATAAATGCCGAAAAACTGGCAACATAGACCAGTATAAAATACTTAGAAATAAAGTAACTTCTATGATAAAGAAAAGTAAAAAGAATTTTTTCAACAATGCAATAAAAGACAATAAAAATCCGACATATTTATGGAAAAATCTAAAAGATATTTCACATTTGAATCAATCAACTGTGACAGCATTACCTCATAAAATGACATTTAATGAATTTCCGGTTGAAGATCCGTCAAATATTGTAAACGAATTAAACAGTCATTTTGTAAGCATTTCAAACATTATAAATAAAACAAAGTTTTTGAATACAAATTTTAGAAACTTAAAACATATTCTAGATACAAAACTAGGTACAAATAGGTTTGAGATTAAACATATTACCCCTTATGAAGTCCATACTATTATTGATAAATTAAATGTTGGAAAGGCCACAGGCATAGATGGAGTAGGCCCCAAAATTTTGAAGCAATGTGGTGATACTATTACACCTTGTATAGCATCAATTATCAACAGTAGTATAGCGCATGGAGTTTTCCCTGATAAACTGAAAGAAGCACGAGTAATACCAATTTTCAAGTCGGGCAACAAAGAGGACCCCAATAATTACCGCCCCATTTCAATACTCCCAACTATATCAAAAATCTTTGAAAGGCATATAGCGACACAGGTACAGTTGTACTTTGAGAAAACCGATGTCATACACAAAACACAATCTGGATTTAGAAAACACCATTCATGTAACACTGCTCTAATAAGACTTATAGATACTTGGCTTAAAGATGTTGACAGTGGTAAACTAGTTGGTGCGATATTTTTGGATTTGAGAAAAGCTTTCGATTTAGTTGATCATGAAATTCTTCTTTATAAATTGAAACTGTATCATTTTTCTGAAATAGCATTGAATTTGTTTAAATCATATCTTGAAAATAGAAACCAAATTGTAAAGATTGGCAAAATTAAATCGCAAAAACTCACTGTTACATCTGGGGTACCCCAGGGTTCCATACTGGGACCCTTGCTTTTTATTTTATACATAAATGATATTGCAGTTATGCATCCAACATTAAATATAGATCTATATGCAGATGACTCAACACTTTATGAATCTGGATATCAGTTGACGGATATTCAAAATAAATTACAACATCATTTAAATTATGTTAATAAGTGGTGTCAACTAAATAATATGTCATTGCATCCTTCCAAGACTAAATGCATGTTAATAGGGTCTGCAAATAAATTAAAAAACACTGGGAATCTTGAACTTTGTATTAATGATGTTCAAATAGTTAATGTTGTTGTGCAAAAGTTATTAGGGTTGTATATAGATAATACACTAAACTGGCATGTGCAAATCGATTATGTTTGTAAAAATCTGAATAAGAAAATTGCACTTCTAAAAAATATAATATATTTCCTCACACCTGATACAAAACGAATGTTTTACAATGCATATATTCTGCCAAATTTTGATTACGGCTGCTTGGTCTGGGGCAAGGGAACCAATTCATATGTGAATAAAATAAATAACTTACAAAAACGAATTGCAAAAATCATACTTGGTAAATCTAAACGAGATTCATCAACAAATCTATTTAAAGAACTAAAATGGCTAAACTTCTCGGATAGATGTAAATACCACGCAGCAGTATTAGTTTACAAGACGTTGAATAGCATGGCTCCATCATATATGTCAGAATTAGTAACAGTTTCAGACAATAATGTATATATGCTAAGATCAATGGCACACAAAGATATTGTTTTACAAACTAGACCTCGTACTAATTATATGAAAGCATCGTTTACATATTACAGCAGAATTGTTTGGAATAATATACCTTTGGAAATACGAGAATCAAAAAACTTTAATACGTATAAAATAAAGGTCAAACAGTACCTCATAGGAAACTTGTGATTATACAAATTGTGATGTTTTATTCATAATTATATTTAACTGAGAGTATCTGTCTAATATTGATTCAACATCATCATCATGTCATCATATGCATCATTATCGTCAGCATCAACAGCATACTTATAATCATCATCATCATCGTCATCGTTGTTAGCATCGTCTTCATGTTTGTCTTATGATTATTTGCCATATTTTCATTCTGTTTCAGAGGGCCATATCGAAAATAAGATTCTGTAGTTTTGTACATGATCTTAATATGTCACCTTCTTAAAATAAAGATATTATTATTATTATTATTATATAAATTCAAAGTAATAACATTTAAGAACGAGAAGTAAATAAAAGACAGAAAAGATTATTAAAAGAATATTAAAACTTGAAAAGCAAAACGACAAACAAGAAGCTAGACATAGTATAACAGAAGCGAGACATAGATTAACAGAATCGAGACATAGTACAATAGAAGCGTGTCAAATTGTACACATTGTATAACAAAAGACAGTAAAACAGAAGGGAGACTTAGTTTTACAGAAAATAGACATAGCATAACAGAATCGAGACATAATACACTAGAAGCGAGATATTGTATAACAGACGCGAGACATATTTTTACAGAAATTATATTATAAAAAGCAGGACATAGTACAGCAGAAACGAGAAAAAAACTATAAAAAGACCGAGACATAGTATAACATAATTCAGACATACTATTACAGTAGTGAGACAAACTATAACATAATTGAGACAACGTATAACACAAGCGAGGCATAGTCTGGCAAAGAAGCGATACTTAATGTAACAGAAGTAACCATTGTATAATAGAAGCGAGACATGGTATAACAGAAGAGAAACAAAGTATACCAGAAGCCGGGGATAGTTTGAGATAAGTTAAAGCTACTATAACAGAATCGAGATATGGAATAGCAGAAGAGAGTCAAAGTATAACAGAAACGATAGTAGAAGGAAAAATAAGTACAAGCTTCAAAGCTTTCTTTTCGGGGTTTTATGATGTTTGTTTTGCATTTGTTACGTCTATGTTCAACTTTATTTTACTGGAGAAAATCGTTGTATATCTTGAAAAGTTTTATTGAAATTAATATCGAAAAAACCAATACGACAAACTTTTAACTCATTTTGCTTTTGTTAATAATTGTGGCTCTTTTCTAGTATTGTTATGTGTGTTTTTCAATTTGAAATAATCCGATTAAAGAAGAGAAGTGTGGAAAAGACAAAGAATGCCAATAATAAAACTGAAAGGAACTGTTCTTTCACGAAAATGTCGATTTGAGCCCATAGTGGGAAGGTGGGGGAAATTTAGATTGGGGTCATGACAGATTTTCTAACTGTTCGTTCTTTTAGGAGCCAATAAGAAATAAATTGAAATTGGGAACTCCTATTCTTCTCAAGAAGGAAAATTGTATTGGTCAATATAATACGTGTAACGCGTTATGACAATTTTCTAAAATAATGGGTCAATATTGTCGTTATTTCACAGTTAAACTTATCCTTGTTCAAACTTACAAAGCCATAGTATTCTTATTCAAAAGTATTCAAATATAATATGTGAACAAGTGCCAAAACAATTATAAGCGCGAAAGGGCTTACAAAAAGGAGAAAATACATTGTATAGATTATGTATATAGCTCATTTTTATCAATATTCATTTTTTATTTCGATTTCAAGTCTATTATGGTGTTAAAAGTTTTACAATGACCGTAAGGGTAAATAGAATCCGACAACTCAAAACAACTCTAGTGGCAGCAGCCCTTTTGCATTGGTTGGACGGGTAGATATGGCGAATTATTCGAACAAACTTAATATATCGACTTATTAAGGCATTTTCATTAGTGGATTGAAACTTGAAAAAGGATTTTACAAAACAATGCTTGCGTGTGAACATTAAATAATGCCGTATTAAAGACTGCAGTGTTGAGCATTTCACCTTAATTTACATGACATTTGTACATCCGGGAAATCTTTTCTCAACATTGCATTGCCTAAGTGCATTTTATTAGACAAAATTCAATTTGTGTAGGAATTAAGTAAGTTGATCGACATGTCATTGGGTCCAGAGGTAAATTAAAACCAGAGATGCCCAACGAAATAAGCCGATGAGATATGCTCGAAATAAGTACTATCAAATAACTGCGGTGTCCTACATTTTTGCAGAGTTCATTTGGGGAACTCAGTAGTCAACTATTTCACTATGAACGTTTTAAAGACACATGTATCAAAGCATAACAGATTTCTAAGAAGCCAACAAAGGGATTAAATAGATATTGGGGTTGAGTACTTTGAACGGTCTTCCTTTAGTAAACTCTTACATATGTCTATGGAATTGTGATAAATCTCATTTACTAAACGCTTTGCTGGTTTACCGTTTAACGGAGTAATAAATATATATATATTCTGCACATATAATACAGTCCATCTACCCGTTCATAGAACCCTAACGCAAACCTGGTGGCATCAACTTCACACATGTCGATTGTTCCAACATTGTTATAATGCAGGACCTTAATTACCTGTTGTAATATTAAAAATTATTTTTTTCTTCTATTCTTTATTTAATAACATCTTAATCATATTTTGTATAACGTATTATGTTTTTAAGAAAAATAGCATTTGCTTCATATAAGCCGTCTGCTTCTTCTTAAATCTTAAACCTTATTTACTGTTATGTTCTTCACCGGATAAAAACATACGGAAACAAATCTTATAACGATGCCTGACATTTCAAAAACGATATTAACATTCCATGAAAGAACACTGCAGGACTAATGGGGATACAGACAACGGATCAAAGTCGTATTTTGTCACAGCGGATGCCTTTTTGACAACGATGTACGTTGATGGTGCTAATTAATTAACACAATCAACCACCACGGAGACTTTTTTATGAAAGACAAGGGATAAAGGCCACAGCGTTGTGCTTTGACACTCTTTTAACCGATTATTACAGCAAGATGTTTTATCAAGATTATGTGAGGCAAAGTGAAAATATTATTGACATTGCTTAAATGACGGTGATGGAAATTTGGAGAAGTGAGGCGAAAAGCGATTAATAGACCTAGTTAACATGATTTACCCATCAATCCGACTGTTAAAAGATGTGGATGATCTTTTTTTTGCAAATGAAGGCATTTACGCAGAACAAATAACCTTGTATGGCGTTCTCAAGGATGGTCACTGACTTCCACCAGAGCTTAATTCCGGTCACATATGAGATAAAAGTAGACATTGATCGGACATGTCTTGAAACTGAGACAAATATGAAACATATGCATCTAGCAGAACCTAAATATCCAATTTCGTTACAAGCGTGTTTCGTAAAAACACGCTGAGATACCTGGAACTGTATACATTTGTCTTTAACTTTCACACTCTTTTGCCGGATAGCTTTTGGAAGCGCCTGCTACTTACATGTCTCAAAGAGGTATATATAATCAATTGTGTATGGCCTTATCATTTCTCTATATCCACTTAAAGTGAATACGAAATCTCCTGAATATTACCTTGGATCTGATTGCCGAAGATACCATTTGAGCTTGTAGCGCGATTTTGGGCTTTCGGACATAAATTTGCTTTCACTGTTTTATTGGGTATTTGAACTAACTGACATTTCAGGAAGCAATACTGAAAATTACATGAAATTATCACTTAAATTGCGTTAGATACGTGTTTATATGTGAAACTATGTATTGCACATTTTGAATGCTAAATATGACGTCACATACATGTCGTTATTACGAAAGTACATTATTGAAATTACTTGCACAATTTACGATCAATCAATATTGCAACTAGCAAATAATTTATTTATTTTTCCAAACACAGAATCTTTCTGAAACAATAATCCAGATAAAAAGGATGATTCATTTGTGTATTTTTTATCCATTGGGTCATTTTAAAAAACAGACAAAAATGCCTTCAAATTCAGTAAGACCGAAATTCGTGGTTGCTATGGAAACATGATAAAAATACTCCTGATAATGCGTCTAGAAAATAACTCGAATACTGAAATATACATAGAAAAATTCACTATTTTTGGCATTTTTCATGAATGATTAATTCATTTGTAATAATTATGTCCGAAGGCCCAAAATTGCACGATGCGGCTCATTTATCATGTCGTTTCACACAATAGGTAGGAAGAAACCCGGCCGTCATTATATAACATGAAGAAGGTTGATTTCAAATCCAAAAAGCTAAATATTTACAATGGTACATACATAAACATGAAAAGGGGAAGGCACGCAATAATTGTTTAAACAAGCGTGAAAGAACAAAAGAAAATAATAACTATATAAGTAAGTTGTGAAACAGTAAAAATAATATGTGCTTCATTTTTTATTATAGCAGTCAGATTTGAATTTATTACAAAATGTAAGGATAATTCATTCAGGAATAAAACGTTGTACTGGCTTTCTTCAGAAGATAACATGCTTAGAATTGTGACAGTTACATGATGTATTAATCAATACCGTTTGGTTTAGCTAACAAACTGTATGAGTATTATCGACTTACATATCCAAACCATGTAATGACAGCCCAAATTATTGATCGAAAACAAAGATTTGTCTGGGACTTTAAACATGATGGCATTAAAATACAAACACACACTCACTACATTGCGTAAAACAATATCATTGCCTAAATGATAGTTATTGTGTTTTATCAAACGATCGAACAAACAACATAAATACTAAGGCAATACAAGGACTTTCCTAAAAATCATGACGTACATAAAGGAGGACCACTATTTTGTGATATAGTTATACCTCCTGCTGTACAAAGCAAAATGGAGGCTATATCCGAATCACACAGGTCGTCACGTCCGTCCGTCCGTCAGTCTATCCATTCGGTTGAAATCTTTCTCTTTCATAGTCGGATTTAAGAATTAGTTCGCATAAGTGACCTCCATAATATATAGGATGTGTCGCGAATACGACCCTGTGACCATATAGTTAAGGTCAAGGTCGTAGCAATCTTCTTAATTTAGTTTACCTTGCTATTTAAGCCTCACCGATAATTGTTCGCGTCCATATCTGTGCCAAGTAATATAGGATTTTAAAATTATCTGTCGAAGTGACCACAATTATATGAGGGTGACATGATTTATCAAAGAATTGTCTTTAATCATGTGAAATCTGCTGTGTTATGTATTACGTTTAACGTGAACGCTGTGGGTATTTTTCGAGACAAATGTTATGTATATCGATATAAATAATCTAGCTCCCACTTCAATATGACATTCCGTCAGATAACAATCAATTTATGATAGTGTAAATACTGGGCGAAATAGCCCGGAATCAATCAAATGATATCATTAATTTTCAATTATATGACGTTATTGATTGAGACAGTGCGTATGAACTTGTCTTTTACCTCATAATCTCTCTTGTCTTGGTCTTGATTAAAAATTGTCAAAGCCCTTCCTTATTATGACCTCCTATTTCACATTGCGTGCTCTCTGTAAATTAATTGGGATATCAACGTACACTCTTACAAAATGTACTAACTAAACAAAACAAAAGAAATACATTTTTCTATTGCCAAAACCATTCGGATTAAAGAAATATTTCTTTTTTTAAAGGTTGAAAATACGTTAATTTTGAAATTCATCAAAGAAGTTTGATATGACATCGAAATTGGAAATGAACTAGGTCATCCTTTACAACATTGGTTTACAACACAACTCAATACAACTTACTTAGAAACGTGAAGAAAGTCCACTTGTTGTTTCATCGGTTGACTGTGTTTTCACACAAATATCAGTATCATCTCTTAAAATTTCACAAATTATAATTGTTTTGTGAAATATGTATACTGTCGAAGGTTAAAACGATTCGCACTTAATACCTCCATGGTTTCATGGTGTCAATTCACTCATTCAAAGACGAAAGGCACATACAAGAGCCAGACGCTCGAACAATGAACACCTGGTGAATATACAGGAAGATACAACCCTGTTAATATTACTATTAGAACCGCCAAGCAAACCTATTATGACTAACTTTCTCCGAAACATGGAGATAATACCTTCTCATATCAACAGAAATATGGTAATTAACAATTTTACGCAAGCTGACGAAGAGGACTAAGAGAAAGTTCGGTATGAGCCAGCGCGAATCATCTCCGGAGCAACACGACTCTGTATATTGAAGCATAACTTAAGTCTCTGAAATAAGGAATCTGGAATTAATAAACGTACTTTTTATAATCAAGTATGTACTTAATGACTAGCAATATCACGACGAGATATTGAAAGCAAAAAACATAAGCGATCGATGTTGTACTATCATGGATGTTAAAACTCGAGACCTGGTCCCAGTATTACAAAGATACTTACATATTTCGTCTCAATCTCAAATAATTTGATAAAATAACAGCATATTATTATTCAAAAAGGATCCGATGATGTTGCTGTGATATTGACCCAAACAAAACAAGGCCAAAACAACAATGTTGTCTTTCATAGCAATAACGCCTAATTATTGTTACAAAACGGACGAGCCGAGCTGCTTGAATGGGTGTGTTTTTAATTTATGCCATTTTCGCTCGATGACTCGTATTTGTCATTTATTAATGCAAATTTTATTTTTACGAAAGGACGGATCGACTACGATGTTCTTGTATGACACAGTTTATATTGGTAGTTGAGATTGAAATCTCAAATCTTAGATAATTAGGTTTGGCCATTGCGACTGTCTTAAACTACAAGACAAACGTTTTCACAATGAAAATACAGGGATAAGCCCTCTAGCCTGATTAAAACTTTCAATAAATATTCTGTGTAAATATAATATAACCATCGAAAACAACATAAATAACCTTTCAATGTAAACCGTATTTGTTCAAGAAGAATTGGTAACAGGTATGCACTGATTTTGAAAATTATTTAATTTGAAGACAAGTGTTATGCTTAAGGCAAAAAAAATGTTTTTATTAAATCATAGTTGACGAAAAGTGTAAATGTACGATTTCCATAACGCAGATTATCGGTAAAAATATACTTCGTAGTGTATTGATACCACTGCATCTTCCAAACAGATACAAACACGTTTAATTGCAAGTACATGGCCATTAAAATGAGAGGGACATGTAATAAACCTTAACCCACGTCTTCGACCAAACAAGGCTGTGTTCTAAACCTTTCACCAAAGACTCGTATTTATTGTCTTCCCTGCTGTGGAATTCGAATTTTCCTGGATGAATAAACAAGTCATGAAAAAGCTTTGTAAGAAGAATTCGTAACAAGCTGTAACATTGTTTGTTATTTACAGGATCAAAATGACACAAGAAACATGGTCATATTAGAGGTAAATCTTTAAAAAAAATGATTTTGTATCTGTATTTGAAGATCCATTAATTTAATGGTAACATTTTACTTCGTTATATGTTTGTCTTACTTTTTGTTTAACTGTATCAAGTTACTGAAGTTTATTAGCTGCAGAAACGGAAAAAATAATTTAATTATATACATTATAACTCTTTTCTAAAATGAAAACGTTCTGTATAACTACTGAACAACAAAATGTATGCAATTCTTGTAGTATTATGGTTTCAACATTTCGACATGTTCAATGCTGAGTCACAAGTTCTTGTTATACCATATGTTTTGTGTACGTATAACATGATTCTTGTACGTATACCAAACTGCAGATGTACTAAATTTGGTTAACCTCATGATTGATTTACGCCAACCTGTCATCTTATGGTATGAGAAATGGTATGAAAAACTGAATATGGAGAATATTAAGACACATCAAATTTGGCGGTCATTTAAAAAACCCATAGAGCTTGATTAACTTAATAAAGCGGGATATTTAGGATAAGCATAGTGTAACATTTACCTATGCAAAAGGAGAATGTTAGCAACTATAATGGACACTGTGCTTGTTGCAGCCCCTATCACACCAGAAACATTCAAAGTTGGACCTATTTAGGAGCCTAACCCTAATACTGGTAAAAATAAACTTTTCCCTGATTATTGGTGTACGAAATCCGCACTATTGATATTGCATATATATCTATTTCGAAGAGAGAAGAGCAAACGAAACGAAACTAATGTTATGATGTCGAACTTAGTTATAATAAAAAAGTTCTTACCAAATTTCTTTGAATGCACAAACATCCTTTTCGTCGTAATTTCCTTCGCCAACAAGGGTACTAACATAGCTCCAACCAAATAGTGTAGCATCGTGAACCATATCGCGTGCTTGGAACAAATCAGGCGGCACAGCACGGGTGAATTATTTAAATCTAGTCTTGTCGCTTAGATCGATACTGGTTGACGCGTTATTGATTATAGGACTCTCAAAATAGCAAATATATACAATGGAAAGTCATCAAATTGCAAAGGGTAAAACGCATACATCAGATATTGCTTTATCACACATTTGTAAGAAATGCAATTATAACGAAATGTATTTCTTAATAACACACGCTAGGTTTGGTATGTATTTTTATGGAAGGGCGAATACATCTTTATATCTGAACACCATGGTTTTACTTTTTAACAATTCTATAATTATTTCAAAATCAATCAATCGAAAGCCACCTTTAAATAAGCTTACTTTCCGAAGGTGATTCTCTTCAGTACCAATAAAATAGCTTGACACATAATGTTGTATTACGAGATTTGCAAATCTACGCCTCAAACGGCAATAATAGCTTTAATTTTAGACAAGTTTGGAAGATTTGAAGATCTATTATACACATAAAAAATTTACTTTCGTCGATGGTTTCAAGTTAATGAAATAACGGCACTGAGTGTAATGAACAAAAACTTAAATGAGTATGCATAAAAGGGTTTACTGTTTATTGTTTCTGGCATCTAATCCTCTAAACAAATTGCACTAATCTTTATTTAACATTATTAATGAACCACACTAATTCTGAAAGAGCTTCCAAGGCTAGGGGAAGCCCTCTTTTCTCCATTAACGGGGTGAAAAGGCATTATTGGTAACAGTTTTGCAGGGATTTCGCACACAACCTTCATTTTTACAGAAACCTTAATGTCAGGAGTTATTGTTATAGTTGTGATAGTACAGTAAGTTCATGGCCATTTTGAAAAAACAACAACACAAATCTTACTCTGTCATTTAAAAATCCGAACACTCTCAATCACTTTGCAGATATAAATGTTCATTTTGTAGAAATCTAGCCTCTGAAATAACAAACGTCCTTTTTTCAAAGTCAATACTAAAACAATATAAAGGCTAGTATACTAAAACAATATAAAGGCTAGTAGAGGAACTTGGCTGTAATATACAATCCATTATAAATTGGTAACGCATACAATGTTGCGACACTCTTTCATGCTTTAAATCGGCTCATGTTTGAAGAAATCTTGACAAGGTCTCACTTTTTGGCGTTACTTGCTTACTTAAGCGTTTGAGTAAACAATGTTTGAAGCACATAATTGCATTAGAAAATAAAATAATAATATACTACATTGTATAGAAAAGAGATCTTTATGAATCAGAATACACTTCCGAATTATGAACAAATCATGTTTCATTGGATTGAAACTGTTTGTTGTCAGAACACTGCCAACGTTCCTTTATATTAATTTTGTTGCGTTAGGATGTAGAACGGGGCGCCTGCTTTCAACCGCAACTAATCAGGGTCATGGTACACCAAATGACAATATTGAAAGATTTCTAGTGCTGATGGTAAATTACATTAAGCCATATTGTGTTGCAATGCAAACCATTCTTCATCCATTGTGTACACAACGATTTAATCAGACAACAGTGTTCTACCTGCATTTAAAGACGAGTTGTACAATTTTCAGCCATCCATTGTCAAGTTTCGGAAATAGTATCGTATAAAACAGAAAATATGATACTTATTTAATAGTATACGCAGGAACGACTAGAGTATAGGGGAAAGCAAATATGAAAATAAAAACTACGCAGATTGGTCCTGCTCCTGTACACGATACTTGATCCTTAGTATGCATTTTTGATACCAAAAATGAAAAGACGACAGCTACTATAATATCGTTTCCAATAAATGCTTGCTTCAATTACAATTATTATTATTAGTACCATTCATAACTCAAACTCGATGAATGACATCCATTTAAAGACTTGAATGAATTTGTAGCTTTGTTTGTGAAATAATTATG